>NW_025943963.1:86484-91803 GCF_000764305.2 Hyalella azteca | reverse complement strand
TATAAGAGACAGGTCTCACATATTTTTCTTTGTGTAGATCCGAACGCTCCTAGTATGAAATCGACGGCCGATCTTTCAATGAGTGTTGTTAGACGCGAATAAAATTCCTTTAATTTTAGAGGCACATTCTAGACCAAAGGCTGCAAAAATTGTCTGGATCAAGTTTGTAGAAGTTTGTGTCGGTGGATTTGTGGTTTAGAAATTTGGAGGGAAAAGTATTGACTGTTTTTTTTATCGATTCTTCACAGTAGAATATTATTATTTGCATTAGAATGTTCTCATTTTAAAGTTATTAAAAAGCACGTGTATTTATTTTATAATTTTAAGAATTGTGCGCACGGACCAAGTATATGCATAAAAAGATAATAAATATAAGAAAATTGCGATGTAAGAAAGTAAACTTAGAAGTGAGATACGATCTTAAACTTAGAACTTATGTGAACTTTCGTAGAAATAATGCACAACCATATTTCCGAATGTTTAATATCTAGAAGGATTTATACCAAATGTTGAACAATTACGTCAAGTGGACAAGTGAATTAATCATACACGTGGGCACGTGAATGCTAGACGCCGAATTAATCCTACGGGCCCAGGGGCGCTTCACTCCGGTGTTGCAGCAGACAGTTTTTTGCGTGTACTTTTTCCCAGGTTTCGTCAGGATTTTAATGCGGCGTCTGAGCAACGTTTTGCTTATACACTCACAAAATCGACTGAGATCTTGTCCAAATAACTATGCACTTTTTTGCTTTTGTGTGGGTCATCTTGACCCAGTTCGGCGCTGCAGAAGAGCGTATCAGTGCTACGGTTGTTCCTTCTGCTCATAACTCCGGATGATAAGTGTTTCGTTATTCGAAAATTGTACAATTTAGTTTTCTGAGTGCAGTCAGCCGGTGTCATTTTTTCCAGCTCAATCATCAGACCCGAACTGCGGTGCCTGGTCTGCTATTACAGGCATGCCTTACCTGACGCTAAATGTCTGTCTCGTGCCTACGTTTTCTCGCATTATTTATAAATTGAAATTGTTTTTTGATTGATGATTGGAGTTATTTAAAAATTGAAATTGTTTACTTTTAGATTGCCAGGGTTATTTTTAAATACGCTCCAGGTCAGTCACATCACTATTCTCTTTCAGTCGAATAACAATTCTTTTTCAGTCACATCATAATTATTCACCAGCCATTAAAATTCCTTTTAAGTCAAATACAATTTTCTCTAAGTCGCATCGCAATTTTTTTTCAGTCACATCACAATTATCTTTCAATCTCATCACAATTCTTTTTAGTCGCAAAACAATTCTTTTTCAGCCGCATCACAATTTTCTTTCTGTCACATAATCACAATTCTTTTTTCAGTCACATCCAATTCTCTTTCAGTCTCATCACAATTATTTTTCAGTCACATCACAATTCTCTTTCAGTCACATCACAATTCTCTTTCAGTCACATCACAATTCTCTTTCAGTCTATATATCAGCTGCAATATATCAGCTGCAATATATCAGCTGCAATATATCAGCTGCAATATATCAGCTGCTTTATATCAGCTGCAATAGATCAGCTGCTTTATATCAGCTGCAATATATCAGCTGCTTTATATCAGCTGCAATATATCAGCTGCGGGATATTGTAGTAAATTGAGGTTGGCTACAGGGCAGCGCCCCATATTTTCTACAAGGTTATAGAATTAACTTTTATTGATCCCTTTTAATCAGCGGTTAAAGATGAACGATGAAGACACGTTCGTAATCAAGTAGTTACTTAATTGATTCCTGAAGTTCCTTGAACTGTTAACGTTTCAATAAACTTATACAATAAATAGACACTGCAGGAACAGTTGACAGTTATAAGTATACACTGCAGGAACAATGAACAGTTATAAGTATATATTGCAGGAACAGTGAAGAGTTATATCATTACACTCCCTGTTAGTGAACATATGAATATATACTCTTGAGGAACAGTGTAGAGTTCTAAATTATGTTGAATGATGATAACTACAGTAAGAAACAACAACACTGTGAAGTGTTTATAACAATGAGGAGTTAGAAATGAATTTTCCAGATGGTAACAGATGCTGTTTGATTGTGTGTGCAGAAGGCCTCCGTGAATACTTCTGCAAGTTTGGTGACATCAACGAAGTGATGGTGATGAAGGACCCAACCACCAGACGCTCCAGGTCAGTCACATCACTATTCTCTTTCAGCCGAATAACAATTCTCCTTCAGTCACATCACAGTTTTCTTTCAAACACATCAAAATTTTTTTCAGTCGCATCAAAATTTTCTTTCAATCACATCACAATTTTGTTTCAGTCACATCACAATTCTCTTTCAATCACATCACAATTTTGTTTCAGTCATATTACAATTCTCTTTCAGTCACATCACAATTTTCTTTCAATCACATCACAATTTTGTTTCAGTCACATCACAATTCTCTTTCAATCACATCACAATTTTGTTTCAGTCATATTACAATTCTTTTTCAGTCACATCACAATTCTCTTTCAGTCACATCACAATTCTCTTTCAGTCACATCACAATTCTCTTTCAGTCACATCACAATTCTCTTTCAGTCACATCACAATTCTCTTTCAGTCACATCACAATTCTCTTTCAGTCACATCACAATTCTCTTTCAGTCACATCACAATTCTCTTTCAGTCACATCACAATTCTCTTTCAGTCACATCACAATTCTCTTTCAGTCACATCACAATTCTCTTTCAGTCACATCACAATTCTCTTTCAGTCACATCACAATTCTCTTTCAGTCACATCACAATTCTCTTTCAGTCACATCACAATTCTCTTTCAGTCACATCACAATTCTCTTTCAGTCACATCACAATTCTCTTTCAGTCACATCACAATTCTCTTTCAGTCACATCACAATTCTCTTTCAGTCACATCACAATTCTCTTTCAGTCACATCACAATTCTCTTTCAGTCACATCACAATTCTCTTTCAGTCACATCACAATTCTCTTTCAGTCACATCACAATTCTCTTTCAGTCACATCACAATTCTCTTTCAGTCACATCACAATTCTCTTTCAGTCACATCACAATTCTCTTTCAGTCACATCACAATTCTCTTTCAGTCACATCACAATTNACGCGCTCTGTACGCGCTCTGTACGCGCTCTGTACGCGCTCTGTACGTGCTCTGTACGCGCTCTGTACGCGCTCTGTACGCGCTCTGTACACGCTCTGTACGCGCTCTGTACACGCTCTGTGCGCGCTCTGTACACGCTCTGTACGTGCTCTGTACGTGCTCTGCGCACACTCTGCATACGCTCTGCACACGCTCTGCACACGCTCTGTACACGCTCTGTACAGGCTCTGTACACGCTCTGTACACGCTCTGTACACGCTCTGTACACGCTCTGTGCGCGCTCTGTACACGCTCTGTACGTACGCGCTCTGTACACGTTCTGCATACGCTCTAATGGATGCTCTACACATTCATTTATTTATAGTTATCGCTATATTTACATTTATCGCTACTTATCTTGGCATCTTCTTCTCCATAACTCAAAAAGAAGGATAGAAACAGTGTCCGAATAGAGACGAACATTGTGCATTGTGCATTGCGTGGGTCATCTTGACTCATTTTGGCCCAGCTAAAGGGCTGATCAGTGTTACGTCCTTATCAGTGCCACGGGTTATGGAAGAGAAAGTTTGTCACTATTTGGACAGTACGACCCATTTATTTTTTCTGTGTGAATAGTCCTCATTTTTAAAACATTTACTTGGTAAACAAATTGGTTCATAATTCAATTGTTGCAATACCGAGGCAATACGAGCGCCCATTCCCCCTCTCTAGGTCTACCCTCGCAATTTATTGTGCCGCGCTCTATAAACTTTGCCCGAGTTCATTTGATGAATGGCTCTATATTCAGCCCATTCGACCATGTCATGGCCGAATTACCGCTGCCCACCTATAATCCGCCTATGATTTTTATGAGTGTGAGCGCTCGGAACTGCAACTGGAATTTGCTATATGGATTATGTGGAGTTTTGTGCCGCGGCGAAATGTAGCAACAAGCGGTGATTGCTACTTGCTGGACAAAGGGATAGAGTTTGGCAGTACATTACCACTCAACCACTCTACTGGCTATTCAACCACTCTACTGGTCACTCACCCACTCTATTGGTCACTCACCCGTTCTAATGGCTATTCAAACACTCTTCTGGCCACTCACCCACTCTATTGGTCACTCACCCACTCTACTGGCCACTCACCCAATCTATTGGTCACTCACAAGCTCTAATGGCTATTTATCCGCTCTTCTGGCCACTCATGCACTCTTCTGGCCACTCACCCACTCTTCTGGTCACTCACCCACTGGGGGACAGCTGTATTGGCCACTCCTGCAGGCTGCTGCACCTGCAGGCTGCTGCACCTGCAGGCTGCTGCACCTGCAGGCTGCTGCACCTGCAGGCTGCTGCACCTGCAGGCTGCTGCACCCCCTGCCGTCAGTGTCGCTATGTTCCGAATTTCTGTCGCTAAATTTAAATTTAGGCTCACGATATTTCCTTCTTCATTTTATCGCGTTAAGAAAAATTCTAATTAATAATTGCATTTTTGATCGCGATAACACCCGATGTGGCAGTAATTCTGGTTCCGGCTTGTTGATCTGGCAGCGGCTGATGTTGTTGTTGTTGCATCGTTGTGGCGAGAATCTAAAGGGGGAGGGGGAGAAGGGAAAGATGGGAGGATGCTGGAAGAGAGGGAGGGAGGCTGGAGGAGGGATTGGGGGNTCCCTCCCAGTTAACCTATCCCTCCCAGTTAACCTATCCCTCCCAGTTAACCTATCCCTCCCAGTTAACCTATCCCTCCCAGTTAACCTATCCCTCCCAGTTAACCTATCCCTCCCAGTTAACCTAGCTATCCCTCCCAGTTAACTTATCCCTCTCAGTTAACATATCCCTCCCAGTTAACCTAGCTATCCCTCCCAGTTAACTTATTCCTCTCAGTTAACCTATCCCTCCCAGTTAACATATCCCTCCCAGTTAACATATCCCTCCCAGTTAACCTATCTTCCCAGTTAACATATCCCTCCCAGTTAACATATCCCTCCCAGTTAACTTATCCCTCTCAGTTAACCTATCCCTCCCAGTTAACATATCCCTCCCAGTTAACCTATCTTCCCAGTTAACATATCCCTCCCAGTTAATTAACCTATCCCTCTCAGTTAACCTATCCCTCTCAGTTAACCTATCCCTCCCAGTTAACCTATCCCTCCCAGTTAACCTATCCCTCCCAGTTAACCTATCCCTCCCAGTTAACCTATCCCTCCCAGTTAACCTA
>NW_025943963.1:28134-85333 GCF_000764305.2 Hyalella azteca | reverse complement strand
GGTTTAGGCAGTGTGTCACGATTGGGACAATGAACCACTTTTTTTCGAGTGTGTGGTTCTGGGTTATATATGCAGGGATACGACTGTTGCAATTAACAAACAGTTTTTGCGCTTAATATTTGATAACCACGTACCACAATTCTGTCATATATACGCACGGATACGAGCATTATCGTTGATGTGATCTTGTATTTGCTGTTATATCTCTGCTCATCTCAGAGCTACGTCCACTCTCTGCTCGCAGCGTTTCTGTTCAGTTGTCCAGAGAAAATTTAATTCTTCGGCGAAGAATTAAAATTATCACGAAATTATATTTTTATGCGACGCTTTGTGCTCTTCCATGATGCAGGCTGTACTCTTTATTCCTGGTACTCTTTATTCTCTGATGGCCTACTGGTGCTCATTATTTTCTGATGGTTTAATTGTGCTCTTTATTTTCTGATGGTTTAATTGTGCAGTTTATTTTCTGTTGGTCTAATGGTGCTCTTTATTTTCCGATGGTCTACTGGNCTGGGTATTCTGTCCGAAGCCAAACAATACCCGGCATTAGATGTTTTGAAACGCTTAATCTCCCACAAGAATTCTATAAGCAATAAGATATACTGGTATATACCCTAAACAAATTTCCAAGTATATGATAATGTATTTAATTTATGACCCGTCAGGCTTCTGATGATTCATAAAAAATATGATAAGAAAATAAGTTTTCTGAATTTTTCCAACATAAATTCAAGGACATTTGTATGCCTGCTACTCCAATGGACAGACAACGATACGATGCAGCAACATTTACGAACAATAATCGAGTACTTGCATACGAAGCTTTACGAGCACACATTGAAGAAAATTATAGACGTTTTAAAGCCGTTGGGCATCAAAAAACGCGCCTCTGGTGCGGCTGTAAATTATGAATTTTATACAATGCGCGGAGCTGCAGTGGCCTTATTTGCAAAGAATGGCTTTCAGTTCTGCTTCTTTACACGTCTGTTAATTTATTTGCAGTCGTATCATTTTCCCATCATCCTCACCGTACGACCAACCATCCTCACCGTACGACCAACCATCCTCACCGTACGACCAGCCATTCTGCACTAGGGAGTTTCAGTCGTAAGCTATTTTCTAGCTTCAAGTGAATCAAGGCTAGAGAATAGCTGCAGGAATCTAGGAAATTAATCCTTTATTCAAGATAATCAGAGGGTGTAAAATGAATGCCAAGGCGAGGGGAACTCAAGTAAAATTAGCATTCGCGATGCGCGATCGCACGTCAATAATTTACTGCGCGCGGTGCTGTACGATCGAGAAAATCTGCGAGCTTTGTGTATGGAAATTGAACGCGAAATTATCTTTATAATTTTTTTCATTGCAAAAATACATCATAACGAAATTATATAAATTAAGGGCGGTATATTTGTTGGGCAGGTATGCGTGAATTGACGTTAGAAACAGGCTAGTTACTTCATTAGCTTAGCGATTTGTCTATAAACTGTTAACAGTATATAAACTACATATACTATATAGATATATCATACAATAACTATATAAACTATATTAGAAGAGCACCATATTGTAAACTTCCAACAGAGGGAGCAGTTCTCTATACTGCAACACAGTGAACAGTTTACTGTCAACAGGGAGAGCTGTTCTCTATACTGCATCACAGTGGACAGTTTACTGCCAACAGGGAGAGCTGTTAAAGATTTATCAAATCATAAATGTGAGTGGCAGGTACAGCCCTGATAGCTTGCATCAACTGCAGCCGCTGCAATATAATCATCCAGACATGAATATCATCACTTTATATAATATAATAATCATAATATCATCACTTTTGTCGTCATCGTTGTATTCCGAGGTTCATTACCTGTAGACGGGTTCACGGGCCCTTGGGTTACTGCATCCAGTAACCCACGGGTACACCGGCCCCGTGGGGCCGTATACCCTCTAGCCCACGGGCCCACTAATACATGGGCCCAGGAGTACACGGGCACACTGGCTCATGGGCCCAGGAGTACACGGGCATACGGGTGCATTGGCCCACTACCCACGGGCCCAATAACCCACGGGCCCAGGGGCGCTTCACTCCGGTGTTGCAGCAGACAGTTTTTTGCGTGTACTTTTTCCCAGGTTTCGTCAGGATTTTAATGCGGCGTCTGAACAACGTTCTGCTCATACACTCACAGAATTGACTGAGATCTTGTCCAAATAACTATGCACTTTTTTTAACATTGCCTAACCTAACCTGGCCTAGCATAATCTAGCCTAGCATAACCTGGCCTAGCCTATAACCTTATCGATAGATGCGAGCGAGATCATTAATTACGATCTTTACATATCAGATTTCTTCCCTTCACTGTCAATGGAAGCTGTGCCATTATTATTTGAAATGTAGAAAAACAGCTAAAAATTGTTTGTTTGGATTTTGAACAATATGAACTACTTCTACAGGAAGTTGTTCCAATTCCTGCAGAGAAACTGTACTCGTATTTTAAGGGACCTAAAAAAAACTATACTGTAGAGACCTAAAAGAAATTTTATTTAGATTACAATTATTTCTTTATAAGAACGTTTCTTGTAGATATATTCGTGCCGTAGCAACCATTATGGCGATTCATCAACTTATATAAATTAATGTATTTTCTATGGCTAAAGTAGGCCTTATAAGTGAGAGTTTAATATCAGCACGGTGATAAACTTATGGAAAATCTGTTGAACATCATAGTTTACTGTATAGTATTGTTAATAATTTACGGCACTGAATGTTTACTCAGCTTCTTAACGGCTGTGATCTGTCAGAAGCATTAAATTCCCTTTGCTTCCAGCGCTTGTTGCTGACAAATAATTTTCAAACTTTTATTATTTAATTATCATTGTTGATTATTTAATAATCACTATTTAATAATCAAATGATTATTAATTAATAATCAATATTTAAAAATCAAATTACCCCCAGCCTACCAATAGTCCGTGTTTGGTCGACGCCACACTCAGAGAAATGAGTGAGATTTTGTCCAATTATCGGCACACTTTTGGCCCTAGTGTGTGTCATCCTGACCCAGTTAGGCTAGCAAAAGGGCGCATCAGCTAGTTCTACGTTCGCTCCCTGCTCTGGCTTTTATAGAACAATATAGAACATTACAGAAAAATATAGAAGAATATAGAACAATATAGAACATTACAGAAAAATATAGAATAATATAGAACAATATAGAACATTACAGAAAAATATAGAAAAATATAGAAGAATATAGAACAATATAGAACATTATAGAACATAATCATGACGTAGAGAACAGGCATTGTCTTGTCAGTTAAGCCTCCCCCCTCCCTGCAGCACCAGCATCTTATTTGCCTGCGAGGTGGTCGCTCTCTGCAACCAATCTTGAGATAGTTTAACTAACATAAGTAGCATAATTTTTGAGTTTTTTAGGATCAACATTTTAGATTTTTAGTGACCGTATTCACACTATAATAAAGAATATTAATATGATTTTCAAAGAAATTGCGAGAGCAGAATCATGTGCTGGTAAACTTAATCATTCAGCATTTCGTAATTGCATTTGATTGAAAATTAGATAACTTTAGTAGAACTTTCAAGATATATCAGTAGAACTAAAAAGACACGAATGAATTTAGGATGGAAAAGATTCAGCAATTAAAATTCAGCTGCTAATGTTACAGTTATCGAAATGGAATATAAAGATTTATTATATGTATATAATAATCGCCAAATGATATAAGAGCGCGGCAGCGGTAGAGCGTTCCCTAATTTTCTCGTTGTCTGCTCTATCAGTCTGTAATTCAGCGCAAGTTCAATTGTCTGCAAATTACGTTCACAGAGTCTCCAGAATTTTGCACTGTCTGTTGAGGCTGCAGTGCAGAGCGCACTCGTGCTGTGCTGTGCAGAGGCTGTCAGAAGCTGTGTAGTGGCAGCTCGGTGGCTGTGTACTGTGCAGAGTCTGGCATAGGCTTACTGAGCTCAACAGAGGCTAGCGAAAACTGGCAGAAGCTGAAGAAGGCTGGTCAGAAACTGACATGGGTTGTGTTACTTGTGTATTAGCTGGAATAAGCTGTCAGTGGTTGGCAGAGGCGGGTAAACATTGGTAGAGGCTATCCAGAAGCCGGCAAAACCAGGCAAAGGCTATATATCCAGAAGCAGGTTAAACATGGCAGAGGCTATCTAGGAGCAAGCAGAGGCTGCACAGAAGCTGGCAGAGTGTGTTAGAGGCTGTACAGAAGCTGGCAGAGTGTGTTAGAGGCTGTACAGAAGCTAGCAGAGGCTGTCAGAGGCTGTATAGAAGCTGGCAGAGTGTGTCAGAGGCTGTGCAGAAGCTGACAGAGTCTGTCAGAGGCTGTGCAGAAGCTGACAGTCTGTCAGAGGCTGTACAGAAGCTGACAGAGTCTGTCAGAGGCTGTACAGAAGCTGACAGAGTCTGTCAGAGGCTGTGCAGAAGCTGACCGAGTGTGTCAGAGGCTATACAGAAGGAGGGAGAGGCTGACAGAGTCAGAGGCTGACAGAGAGAGCACTAAGTTTACAGAGCAAGTGACAGCGCCTCAGAAGCTGATATAACGAGCGGCCATATCTCACACGCAGCTACCTGCCAGACGCTGTTGTACAGATCTGCTCGCTTGGCACGCTCCTTGCTTTAGACTTGTCTCCAGTTTTTGCTCTAAATAACTTTACCCTCTGTAATTTTGCCCTAAATAATTTTAACCTCAATTATTTTGCCCTCTGTAATTTTACCCTCAATAATTTTGCCCTCCATTTTTTTATCGTCAATTATTCTATCTCTAATAATTTATACCTTATAGCTCAATAACTTTACCCTGAATAGTTTTAATTTACTTTGCACCCAAAGTTTTTCGTCAAAAGTGTCTTCTTAGTCTCCCATTGGCTGAGCATTTTCATGTAATGTCTGGCAGATTTACCACTTTCAATAAATTAGAATAATTTGCTCTGATTGCTTAGTTAATTACTATGCGTAACTTCTTGCGTTATTAGATTCGCGCTGAAAATCTATCGTTCATATATTCTCGTTTAGAATCCAGCAGTGAAAAGGTTTTGCCGCATTCTGCTTCCTGAGGTTGCTTCTTTAAATGTCCTTATCGTAGCGTGAGCGGATGCGGTGAAAAAATTTTACTCGGCACTTCAAAAGTCTCAAAACATTTTTTTGACACTTCAAGAGTTTTGCAATTAATATATTTCGATGTTATCGTCAGGAACGTGCTGCCAAAACTGTCATGCGAAGATGTCTATTTTATCGGAGCATGGGAAAGATTTTCAAAATATTTTCAAATCGTGTTTGCTTCAAGGGAACATTGTAAAAAATAACAATTGATAGTATATGTTCCGTAAAAGGTATTTTAAAATTGCGTCGTACTTTCCATGCGTGGATCTTTCCTCAACTGTTCAGCCATGGATTTTTCTCAAAGATTTTCGTCGATGGATTTTTCATTGATTTACTATCCACGAATTTTCTTTCAATTTACATGTGTTTATTTTTATTCAATTTTGTTTGTATTGATTTTTATTCAATTTTACATGTGTTAATTTTATTCAGTTTTGCTTATTTATTAATACGTTTTAACACTGCGACGTCGTAGTGACGTCGTGGGTAGACGGGCTCGCCTGAGGAGCGACCGCCTCATTATTTGCTCGCTATATTCGGCGACGCTTTTATTTCTTTCATTTCTTGCGCCATAATAAAAGACGCAAGCGTGGCTTGTGTTGTCATCGAAAACTGTTTGCCTTTTCTTTATTAAATGTTTTGAAATTATGGGAAATTTTTATTTACTCTGGATTAAATATTGAACTTTATTGGATTCAACATCGAAAGAAAAAATCATTTATTATTGAAATGAAATCAATGTATGAGGAGATCATATATTATTATATTATATTATATGATATTATATTATATTATATTATATTATATTATATTATATTATATATGAGATCAGTATATATAATCAATATGATATTCTTTATCTTGCGGGGCATCACTTGCACTAGTTATAGTTCTAAATGCAACCTAAGGTTTTTTTTGGTTGCATTTAGAACCCTTTAACCTCACGAGCTAGAAAGCTTTCCACTCGGCATTCGACATTGAAGAAACGTCGTTTAATTTTCGTTGTTTCACAGAAGTTTCAACATTAAACGTTGTTCCCACAAAGTTAGGTATCAGTAAGTATCGTATCAAAATCATTTGACCCGTAGTCTTGAGTGCCGATCAGGATTATGAATTGTATTTCCCCCGAAGTTTTGGTCTGATTATCATTGGCTATTTTGGCCAGGCTCATGTAAGGCATCAAAGTGTTTATGGTTGCTCCGATAAGATGGGGAGGATTTTATGGCTGAAATATGATTCGTGTTGAGATATAACAACGTGTGGCAAGTATTAAAGTATTACTTACGTGGCCAGTATGTTTCGTGCTGATATATTAATTATGCAGTTAACAAGTGAGCATCAAATTCGTTAATATTTATACTAGTCAGGTGACAATTGAATTTTGAGTTTGAGATGGAAGAGTGGCTGAAGATATTTGCATGTTCTATTTTCAATTTTTAACCTGACAGAATTCTAGGATATTTTAAGTTATGTTTGTATTGTTCAAAACGAGACTTCATTCATCATGTGTCTCCTTAATGCTTATGTCGTACGTATATATAACTCACATTTGCATAATTTTCAATTTGCCCTACGTTTTGAGAACGTTCCTTATGACGTTTGTCTCTCGTCTATGTTTATACTTTAGTTACATCGTTCGTACGTCAGGCAGATGACGCGCGCAACGCTGGCACCCGCTTACCTGAGCCCAGGTTGTCGTGCACCTGTAACCTCATACTGGCTGCGGTAGTTCCCGTGAATATTGTGGGGATTAGGTTTACCTATTAATTTCTTATATAATGTATTACGAATTTATTTAGTCTAGCATCTTACACTTACATGGCGGCGTTAACCCCGCATTTCTGCTTAATGAAAACTCCGCTTCAATAATTAATAAATTTTTTCGCCAATAATTGGTTGAAATTCTTTATTCTTGGTCTGCATTTCAGCGCAATGATTGTGACAATAATGAACGTGTCCTAAATCACACTCAGACAACGAAACGGGTCTAATGGTCCATTTAATGACATATTTTCTTTACGCAAAACATATACGCCCTCGTATATATGCTGGCCTAAACTGGGTCGGAATGACCCTCACAAGGTCAATACTTCATAGCTATTCGACCAAGTCCCCCTCATTTCTCTGAGTGTACACGCAATTAAATTCAACGTCCTACTGCACTTGTGAACATCGTGCTTTTCTTTTTTGTTATCAGTAATATTTACAGAAATTGTGCAGTCAGTGAAATCTACACAATTTACTTCCATTTTCGGTTATGTGTAAATATACCCAAACAATATTTTTCCACCAATAAGCACATTTTAGGGAACAGTCACACCTACAATGACACACAAAACTTAAACTTAACTTTACAAATTTACGATTAGTAAGCAAAATTTAAATATTTGACTTATCACCTAAAACTAGAGTTGAAATGCAATATTGTACAACAGTAGTAGCAAACGAGATCACAAGCGCGTGCTTCGTCTTATTTCTTCCTATGAGAAATTCACCGGAAAGAATAAAACTTGAGCACAAATTAGAGATGTTGAGTGTCCGGCGATGCGCGATGTTAGCGCTGCAACAACGTACTTAGTTACGCGATTAACTTCGCTTGTATTTTTTTAATAACGTCGCCATGTACATCCAATGCAAAAAAATACACTAAAAATAACATATGCAATTGATACAATAAATACAACAAATACAACTAATACAACTAGTACAACAAATACAAATAATACAATAAATACAACAAATACAATAACTACAATAAATACAACCAATACAAGAAGTACAAACAAAGACACACGAGGCAGGGCGCCTGCGCGCGCGTACGTCAGAGCGCATAATGGCCCCAGGCTTGCGTAAGAAAAAGCGAACACCGCAGCCAACTTCACGTCAAGCGCATGATTAGTGACCGCACGCACCGTGCGTGGTGNGGAAGCGTTCAAAACAAACCCCTGGGTCTTCTGGATGGGCTGAAAGGGTCTACTTTGTCTAGGAGGGGTCTCCTGCTTCTAGGAGGGGTCAACTGCGTCGAGGAGTGGTCTTCCGCGTCTAAAAGGGGTCTACTGCGTCTAGAAAGGGTCTACTGCGTCTAGACGGGGTCAACTGCGTCCAGGAGGGGTCTACTGCGTCCAGGAGGGGTCAACTGCGTCCAGGAGGAGTCTACTTCGTCTATAGGAGGGGTCATCTGCGTCTAAAGGGGGTCTACTGCGTCTAGAAAGGGTCTACTGAGTCCAGGAGGAATCTATTGCGTCTAATAGGGTTCTACTGCGTCTGGAGGGGTCAACTGGGAGTACAGGAGGGGTCTGCTGCGTCCTGCAGGGGTCTGCCGATCTACCACGGGCTAGTATGATGGGCCAGAAATACGATGT
Source organism: Hyalella azteca (assembly GCF_000764305.2). NCBI lineage: Eukaryota > Metazoa > Arthropoda > Malacostraca > Amphipoda > Hyalellidae > Hyalella > Hyalella azteca. The sequence continues at coordinate 76,845 of NW_025943963.1, read as the reverse complement.
TAATGTTGGGCTGCCGCTCAGTCTGATGTTACCTACGCAGTGCAGGTGGACTAGCGTGGAGCGGCAGTTACGTAGCCGTTACACTCAAGAAATGAGTGGGTCATGATGTCCAAATAGTGACACACTGTGATTTGCCGGACCAATCTGGGTCAGAAAGACTCACTCAGAGGCAAGAAGTGCATCGTTATTTGGACAAAGTCTCATCTATTTCTCGGAGTGTATGAAAGCAAGCAGTGCCTGAGATAGAGATTTGTTTTAAGCGAGCCTCTTACGAAGGCTGCTGAATAAATCCAGTGCGCTGTGTGCATTAGCGCTGAATGAATCCAGTGGCGCTGAATGGAGGCATTTGGACTGAATGAATGCGTTTGCTCTCAAAATCTCATCTCGGTCGCTCACACAGAAAACTTCGAGGCTCATTCCAAACGTCCCTCGCAGGCTTCTGGCCGTGTTACTACCCGTTGAAATGAAATGACGTTGATTAACCGTTGTTTCAACGGAATTAACTCGGAAGCAACGTTGATTTGCGTTGCCTGGTGCATCGATGCGACTCTATTCTTGCTAAGATGATTTTTCTGCTTAGTCATTGACTTTTCTCTGAATGATATTAGGCCACCGATAATGCACCTTTGTTTCCGAATAAGGGTCCTTGCTTAAGGACTTGTGTAGGAGTGATGGCCGTTGGCTGGCACCGAGCCAATGCGTGGACCTCTTCTACCGGACGCAGCGTGCGCTTCCTTTCTCTGCGTCCGCCGTTCCTAGTTTTGAAGTCCGAGTATTGGCGACAGGTTATTTTCCGCAGCATCTTTAACCGCGCGAGATGTACCTAACGAAAGATCCGAGCAAGATCAATTGCGATCTAGCCGAACCTAATTATGCTTAACCTAACCTAACCTAGCCGAACCTAGCCTAACCTGGCCTAACCTACCCTCGACTAACCTAACCTGGACTAATCTAACTTGGCCTAACCTAACTTCGCCTATCCAATCCTAACATAATCTAACTTGGCCTAACCCAACCTTACATAACCTAACTTAAACGAACCTCATCTAAGCTAACCTAACATGGCCTATAACATTACGTAGCCTAAACTAACATTGCCTAACCTAACCTGGCCCAGCATAAGCTGGCCTAGCATAACCTGGCCCAGCCTAACCTTGTCGATAGATGCGTGCGAGATCAATTACGATCTTTACATATCAGCATATCATTACAAATATCAATACATATCAATATAATTTAGATTGAAATAATTTTTTTGTAAGATCGTTTGTTGTAGATATATTCGTGCCGTAGCCACCATTATGGCCATTCATCAACTTATAAAAATTAATGTATTTTCTATTGCTAAAGTAGGCATTATAAGTGTGAGTTTAATATCAGCGCGGTAATAAACGTATGGAAAATCTGTTAAACATCATAGTTTACTGTATAGAATTGTTAATAATTTAGGGCACTGAATGTTTACTCAGCTTCTGAACGGCTGTGATCTGTCAGAAGCATTACATTTTTTTGCTTCCAGCGCCTGTCGCTGACACATAATCTTCAAACTTTCATTATTTAATTATCATAGCTGATTATTTAATAATCAAATGATTATTAATTAATAACCAATATTTATTAATCAAATTACCCCCAGCCTACCAATAGCCCGTGTTTGACCGACGCCACACTCAGATAAATGAGTGAGCTTTTGTCCAATTATCGGTACACTTTTGGCCCAGTGTGGGTCATCCTGACCCAGTTAGGCTAGCAAAAGGGGACATCAGCTAGTGCTACGTTCGCTCTCTGCTCTGGCTTTGGGTAGGAAATTAAAGCGTGTCACTATCTGGATAGTGTGACCCTTAGATTTTGCTGCTTGTATAGTCCGCTCTTGGTTTTGAGGATGTGTATTTGTATCCCCATTAGATGAGGGAGCGAGTGGGAGTGTTGAGGTCGAGGCTAAATTATCACAATGGCACGGACAGTCTCGAGTGCTTGATATTCTCGGCAGCGCCTGCAGAGCACTTGGGTCTATTGCTGCTGTATCTGCGCCGGCGGCCTGTGACAGCAGCAATATGTTGTGCTGGCAGCAGCAGGTATTGCTGGCAGCAGCAGGTATTGCTGGCAGCAGCAGGTATTGCTGGCAGCAGCAGGTATTGCTGGTAGCAGCAGGTATTGCTGGCAGCAGCAGGTATTGCTGGCAGCAGCAGGTATTGCTGGCAGCAGCAGGTATTGCTGGTATCAATAGGTATTTCTGGTCTGGTGTGAGGGGTCGAGTGTAAGGGCCACTATAGCGTCTCGTCGTGCGACTGTGCAGATCTGTCGGCATATTCATGTAATATTCATACCTGCAATGCAATTTAATTGCCGGATCGAAAAAAATTTCTCCTATTCTTGCGTAATTATTCATGAAGATAGAAAATACCAATTTGTTTAACTCCTAATCAAACTGTGTACACTCTTTCCGATCCTTTCATTCATTATCCCACCCATGAACGTTGAGAATTGTTTACATATATTTTTGGTTATTCAATTGTCAAGTTTAATATCGATCGTGTTTATTTTTTGGCACAAACATGTGGTCAAATAACTTTTACTCTCATTGCTTTCATTATTTATTTCANATATAAGGCGCATTTAGCGCACTATGAGCGTTTTGTTATATAAGGCGCATTTAGCGCACTATGAGCGTTTTGTTATATAAGGCGCATTTAGCGCACTTTGTGCGTTTTGTTATATAAGGCGCATTTAGGCGCACTATGAGCGTTTTGTTATATAAGGCGCATTTAGCGCACTATGAGCGTTTGTTTTATAAGGCGCATTTAGGCGCATTTTGGCCGTGCCTCAGTCTTGGTGTTCCTGTAACTGGAGAGACGCGCGCTGGCCCTAAGCTTTCTTTTCTTAAGAGCTTAGCGACGCGCGCTCCTTATCGCGCGCCGTCCAGCCAAGCGCTCACTGTACTCGCGACGACTTCATTTAGCCCAGCCTTCTTCAGCCTTCTTTTGGCTTAGCCTTCTTAGGCCTTCTTTTAGCTTATCCTTACTTGGCCTTCTTTTTTTCTCTTTTCCTTTCTTTCCTGGGCCAAGAAGACTCAGTCTTCATGGGCCGTTTTTTTGGCCCAGCCCATGGGCCTTACTGGGGCAACCGACATCACAAGTTGTCTCCGCCGCAACGATATTAATTGATGAACCCAACAAGATCATTAAAAGTTTAAACTTGGGAGCCCTCATCGTGGAATGACCCTTGGGTGGGGACTCGTGGGTAAATAGACTACCTCACACGAGGGTTGGATTTCCCTCTGGGTTTCCAGTTCAATTTATTGCCAATGATTGTTTCAAATTGATGCCATGCCAACGCTAGCAGGGCTGGTCACTCCAACTTCGCTGGATGTCCAGCATCCACAGAGAAATGAATTAGATTTTATTGCAATAGCGATGCATTTTTTGAACTTGTTTGTGTCATCACGACCCGGTTTGACCAGGCAAAAGTGCGTATCAGTAGTGGCTTCGTCGTCTCTACTGATACTGTCTCTTATACACATCTAGATGTGTATAAGAGACAGCTATCATTGTGCCTAGTGTTGCCGCCGGAAAATACTACAACAAATAGAACTTGTACAATAAATAAAATAAATACAACTAATATAGCTAAAACAATAAATGCAACAAATAAACTAATACAACATANCATATTTCATTTAGCCGCATTTGATTGCACAAGGCGCATTTAGCACACTATATGCGTTTTGTTATATAAGGTGCATTTAGTCGCACTATGAGCGTTTTGTTATATAAGGCGCATTTAGGCTCACTTTAAGCGTTTTGTTATATAAGGCGCATTTAGGCGCATTTTGGCCGTGCCTCAGTCTTGGTGTTCCTATAACTCTAGAGACGCGCGCTGGCCCTAAGCTTTCTTTTCTTAAGAGCTTAGCGACGCGCGCTTCTTATCGCGCGCCGTCCAGCCAAGCGCTCACTGTACTCGCGACGACTTCATTTAGCCCAGCCTACTTCAGCCTTCTTTTGGCTTAGCCTTCTTAGGTCTTCTTTTAGCTTATCCTTACTTGGCCTTCTTTTTTTTCTCTTTTCCTTTCTTTCCTGGGCCAAAAAGACACAGTCTTCATGGGCCGTTTTTGGCCCAGCCCATGGGCCTTCCTGGGGCAACCGAAATCGCAATTAAGTTGTCTCCGCCGCAACTATATTAATTGATGAACCAAAAAAGATCTGTAAAAAATTTAAACTTGGGAGCCCTCTAAGTGGAATGACCCTTGGGTGGGGACTCGTGGGTAAATAGACAACCTCACGCGAGGGTTGGATTTCCCTCTGGGTTTCCAGTTCAATTTATTGCCAATGATTGTTTCAAATTGATGCCATGCCAACGCTAGCAGGGCTGGTCACTCCAACTTCGCTGGATGTCCAGCATCCACAGAGAAATGAATTAGATTTTATTGCAATAGCGATGCATTTTTTGAACTTGTTTGTGTCATCACGACCCGGTTTGACCAGGCAAAAGTGCGTATCAGTAGTGGCTTCGTCGTCTCTACTGATACGTGGCCGTGCAAAAGTCCTGAGCTATGAAGTCTGCTGTAGCTTCATGCTGCCTCATCTTATTTTTCCGCAGCCGAGACAAGCTACGTTATAGATTTTTTTCATTCAGGGACTTCTTGCTCCGGCAACATTTGATGATATTTTGAAATTTGCCGGCCATTTGTCTGCTGTTGAGTTCGGTATCTTTTTGTCGTGTAATATTTGGAAAATATGCCCTGTTTTAATTTTTTTTTGTATAATAGATGATTAATCCATCTTCTTGTCACTTTCTTCTTCTTTTCTCCACGCCACGCTCATTGAAACGTTGAGCTCCACCTCCATATAAATTATATTACTCAATGATGATCTTCCGTGAGACTTTATATAGCAAATAAATTTATTGTCTTAAGAAGATTATTGATTGAACCATCAAATTCTTTTAGCTTGTAATAGGTATTCCAGACTCGTTGAAAATCTTATCCCAGACAAATTAGTTCGTGACAAACACAAGGACTCGTTCAGTGATACGACGATATCTTAAAGTGCGCGACTGCTGGCTTAACTCGCAAAATACGAGCGCAGAGGGCAGTTTTCTTGAGATAAATCCTCCGTAAAAGAACTGGGCATTTAATTAGAGGCAGAAGCAAAAATGTTACTCGAACAAGAAACCATTTCCCTTAAGACGGAAACTTTGTTTGGCCACCGTACGTCTTCGGGATCAAACCAACGAATTATAAGAGTTACGCGAGGATAAAAATGTCGGAAAAAGTGTCGCTGAGGGAGCAAAAAGAAGTTGTTGAGAAGAAATTTGTATTTCAAGTGGAAAGAAGCGCATGTCGAGCGGAAAGATAATGATGGTCGTGACCGCTAGGGTCGAGAAGTCAATGTTTACCTTGAGCTCATTAGGCAGAGGTTAGCCTCGCCTCATTTGGCTTCATTTCTTAGATATTTTCAATTGTCGAGAAATTGTTTTATGTTCTTGAAAATAGCGCCATCGGTGTCTTCAAATTTTGCTTTGTGATCTCCGCTTCTTCAATGCCTGCACTTTGGGCCCGCTTCGAGTGAAGCTCGATCTTACCCTACTGAAAATAATAGGTGAATCAAGGATGGCCGGCTATGAATCGCCGATAACTTTTGATTGAGTAGGTCGAATCCTCTCCCGGAGATTGACGAACTTCAGCAAGAGTCGCTAACTTGGCGGGGGACTCCGTAGACTTTTTCCAGCGGCGATGTTCGAGGAAAAGCGTCGTGAAATGAGAACAGCTTTGTTTTGTCGACAATAGCTTAGCTATTTGTTGTTAAGAAATTATTCTTCATATATAAGGATGTGGTAGAAGTTTTGTGGAAAGTTCCTTCGTGATCATAATTATGGGAAATTATTTAATCTATGAAGTTTCCTGTAGCATCAAGGATTGAGAGATTAATACAATGCATTGATGTATAACAAACAATACGGTACATAAATTTCTCGTATTGAATTTTTGGACTCAAAAATAGTATTATTTTACATGATAATGTACGTAGATGTTCAACGAATGTTGAACACTAGATAAGTAAGTACGCGAATAATACAACATTCGAAGCCATAAATTCATTTGAAAATTCATGAGCTAATTCCTCAAGTTATCGAAAACGTAAAAAAATATAACTCAGTACTCACTGCAGTGAGGGACAGAGAGCGCTTTTTCTCGACCACGAAAACGTGAAGTCACGGACGGACAGACACACGGACGGACATGACGAGCACAATAGGGCATTTTTTTCATAAATGAGAAAATGCGCTGAAAATGATCATCGAGATGATTTGACGTTAGTTCACTCAAAAAACATTCTTTATGCTTGTATGCAATAACAAAATTTTCGTAGTCATTTTACTTTTGGTTTACGAAGCTCTCTTAAATGTCTTCGTGTTCACATCAGTGGAACTTGGCCGCACTACCCATGTATGCGTATGCCTATGTATGCCTATGCAAGCGTGTGCCTATGTATGCTAATGCTTATGTATGCCTATGCATGCCTGTGCCTATGTATGCCTATGCCTATGTATGCCTATGCCTACGTATGTCTATGCCTATGTATATATGCGTATGCCTATGTATGCTCATGCTTATGTATGCCTATGTATGCTCATGCTTATGTATGCCTATGCATGCCTGTGCCTATGCATGCCTCTGCCTATGTATGCCTATGCCTACATGCCTTCAAAGCACCGCTTTGAACGCCAGTATCTGCTGGAGGGGCCGCCGCCCCTGCTTTTGACTCTGAACTTTTTTATAAAGGATTAAACTTGACGAAAGTTGGCAGGATGTCGTCGATATTTTTGTGTGATCGCCAGACTCAAAAGTCAAGGAATAGTGATGGTCAAGGAATAGTGATGGTCAAGGAATAGTGATGGTCAAGGAATAGTGATGGTCAAGGAATAGTGATGGTCAAGGAATAGTGATGTCAAGGAATAGTGACAGTCAAAGAAAAGTGATGGTCAAGGAGGAGTGATGGTGAAGAAAAAGTGATGGTCAAGGAATAGTGATGGTCAAGGAATAGTGATGTCGGTCAAGGAATAGTAATGCAAGTCATGAATTATTGATAATTTTCAAAAGATCTCGCACGTTTTCGGACCAAGAATCGTGACTAGGCTCAGGAATCCTTACACTGTATAGTGAATCGTGAAGCTGGACCAGGAATTGTGATGAACTTCAAGGAATCCTGATACTGGACGAAGAGTCGTGCTTCCAGGAAAAGTACGCGATGGACTATCAGGAATTTTGCCTCCCCTTCATTTTGGTTGTAAGCCAGAATTTCGCTGTGCTGTTCATAACGATGATTTTGTGTCATTCCTTGCGCCACATTTAGTGAAATAAAAGCTACGAAAGAACAGTAAACGCTGAACTTAGTGAAACGCAGTGACGTTATTCGAAATTCAATTCTTTCGTTATATTTTACAATGACATCACAGGGGACGAATTTTGCTCCCAATAAAATGAATTTAAAGAAATAGCTCTTCAATGATTACATTATAAAGTAATTTTTACTTTAAATGTTTAATTTTTCTTCAGTCTAACACATGTCGAGTCACTTTTCATGCGATTCTCTGTAACGATGCCACGTCAGCATCATGGGGAGCGGCGCTCCTGGAACGGGGGGCTTGTTATGCCCGGAATGGGGGGCGGCGCCCCTGGAGCGGGGTGCTGTAATGCCTGGGATGGGGGGCAGCGCCCCTGGAACAGGGGGCTTGTTATGCCTGGGATGGGGGGCGGCGCCCCTGGAACGGGGGTTTGTTATCCCTGGGATGGGGGGCGGCGCCCCTGGAACAGGGGGCTTGTTATGCCTGGGATGGGGGGCGGCGCCCCTGGAACAGGGGGCTTGTTATGCCTGGGATGGGGGGCGGCGCCCCTGGAACGGGGGTGCTGTAATGCCTGGGACGGGGGGCGGCGCCCCTGGACGGGGGGTGCTGTAATGCCTTGTATTTCAGCGGTGGGGAGCGGCGGCCGTTGTCGTTAGTTCTATGGCCGTTCTGGAGACGCCGCAGTCTTGCTGGCACGCGTCCAGCGCCGTGTTTTTGCTGGATTACTGCTCCTTCCAGCCTCTTGTGCTGCTGGATTACTGCTCCTTCCAGCCTCTTGTGCTGCTGGATTACTGCTCCTTCCAGCCTCTTGTGCTGCTGGATCACTGTTCCTTCCAGCCTCTTGTGCTGCTGGATTACGGTTTTCTTCAGTTCCAGGATGCCACTCACTTGAACCTTTCTTTCGTGAGCGTCAGAAAACAGAGGAATCTTTGACATGTTCTTCCGTGAGCAAAAAAGTCGCGGCCACAATAAATGTCATAAATATGATAGAATTAAGTGATACCTCGTGTGGCAAGCGGATTTTAAACAGATTTTTGGATGAATGTGTATAGAGGAGTTAAAGATAGGAGGAAAGTTGTGGGTAATGTAGTGACTGACATCTTGTCACGTCATTAAGTGTATAATTGAAATTAAATATTTTGTGAACATTAGGAGGAATGGATGGAAATAGGAGAATTTCAGAGGTGAAATTATAATTGTGATTAAGGGATTAATTCAAGTGATTAAGAAGTATTAAAGGAGTTTAATAAATATAGTAAAGCATAGGAGGAATGGATAGGAATGGAAGCATTCGAAGATGTGAAAACGAACGGATGCTGGAGCTTCCCTTCCAGCCTCCAAGAAATACAGATGTGGGGGGAGGGGGTATTTCTTGCAGCCTGGCACTGCGTTGCCAGCAGCCTGGCACTGCACTGCCAGCAGCCTGGCGCTGCACTGCCAGCAGCCTGGCACTGCGCTGCCAGCAGCCTGGCACTGCGCTGCCAGCAGCCTGGCACTGCGCTGCCAGCAGCCTGGCACTGCACTGCCAGCAGCCTGGCACTGCACTGCCAGCAGCCTGGCACTGCATTGCCAGCAGCCTGGCACTGCNCCCACACAGCCACTCTTTCTCGTGTAGTGTATAGCTGATGGTTCAGCTAGAGGTTTGAACACAATATTATTGATCATGCCTAAACTCTACTGAGTCTAACATTCAAGTTCTACCATTCTAACCATTTAAGTTCTAACATTCTAACATTCAAATTATGTATTGTATTGTTGTAACCGTAATGTAAGCTTGATAACCGTAATGCAACGCTGAGAGAAATGGGTGGGTCCGGATGATTTATTTGATGAGTCAACTGCGTCCGATTATAGATCGGTGCACTTTTTCGATTCACTTGCCCCATTTGTGGGTCATTCTGACCTATTATACTGGCCCTTTAAATTTTAAGGCATGACTCACTTGTGACGTCAAAGCGCTTTTGAAGTCACTCGTAGCACTGATACGTAGGGAGCACCCGGGCGTCAGAGCGATTTAACGTAATAAGTGAGTCAGACCTGTGATTTGAAGGGCCCGAAATAGGTCAGTATGACCCATAAATGGGGGAATTTAATCTAAAAAGTCTATCGATATTCGGACGCGGTTGACTCATCAAAGTATGTCATCCAGACCCACCCATTTCTCTCAGTGATAGCTGCGCATGTAGCGCTAGTCCCCTCTGCTTTTTTGAAGCCTTTACCGTCGGCTGTCAACGCCAGTTTTTTCGCGCATTAATCGTCGTGAGATTCAAGCTTGGCGTATTACGCAGCACCAGCGCTGCGATGCGTTATCGGACGCAGCGACATACGCTTTACTCTCGGCTACCCTCAGAAAAATGAGTGGGTTATTTTGTCCAACGAGTGACACACTTTCTTACCAGCAGCACCAGCTGAGAGCGTACGTATTACTGCAAGGTAGGCCTTTATCAGACTAAACTGGATCAGGATTACCCAAAATGGCAATAAGTGCATCACCATTAGGCCAAAGTCTCTGTTATTCTGCTGCGTGTACCCATTGTTAAAAATATCGCCGATACAGCGTCGTCCATAACACGCTTATTATATCACTTAAACATACGAGTACGACCGACAAGCATACGAGTACGACCGACATATGCTGCCCTTATTTATGGCGCTAATCATGTCATAAATATAGCACGGTTTTGACTAATCGGCATATGTCACCGATTAGCGAAATGAAGGCATGAGCATTAACATTCTTATTTGCAATTTCGTCGATGTCATGAGGCGCCTGTGCTGATTTTAGTTCCACAAATAGGCGATTAAAAAAAAAATTTTTCTTTCATTTCTTGACGCCGTAAAAAGTTTAGAAGAAGTCCGGAGTTGCTTTTGCTGTTTTTCGGTGCAAAATTATTTAAGCCGACCTTAACAAAATTCATCGCAAACTTTCGCTGCGTAGCGAATAAATTTTCACCCAGAACTATCGCACTTTATTATTTTTAATCTTCAAATATCGCTGAGCTTTGAGAACTTCGTTGACGTTCTATCGGCATCGAGGAAATATATTTTTGTCGAAGCGTTTGTTCGAGTGAGGTTTGTGAGTAAAATTAGTCCACACCGACCAAAGTTTTGATTGAATTGCCTTTTCAGTCATCCAGAATGGACGTTGTTTTAATGGTAGAATGTTTGGGGTAATCTGGTAGATGGTTGGGGTAGATATTATCTGATACACAACACAACATACATATGTTATAGACGTTCTGTTGCATCACTAGTAACCAGACCACATCGGAAGGAACAATTAAGAGGGATAATCTCTACACTTGATCGGCTGGTTATCATTATGGAAACTTAATTAGAATTGGATTGAGCTTTCTTTGCAGCGAGCAATAATTCGTTTTGCTTTGCGCGGAGATGGTCATTGACGTTTTGGGGAGCTTCTTCTAAGTCTGCAGTCACAGGCCGACCTGCGGCAAACACTGTAATTCTTAGTCTGCAGTCACAGGCTGACCTGCGACAAACACTGTAATTCTTAGTCTGCAGTCACAGGCTGACCTGCGACAAACACTGTAATTCTTAGTCTGCAGTCATAGGCTGGCCTGCGACAAACACTGTAATTCTCAGTCTGCAGTCATAGGCTGGCCTGCGACAAACACTGTAATTCTTAGTCTGCAGTCACAGGCTGACTTGCGACAAACACTGTAATTCTCAGTCTGCAGTCATAGGCCAACCTGCGAAAACACTGTTTTCAGTTTGCAGACACTGGCCAACCTGCTACAAACAGTATTCTTCATATTGTTTTGTAAATACAATATCTGTGCGTTCAAATCTCTACATAAATCATTTTATTTTATTCAATTGACCTTTTTAGAAGTCTTCTAATCTCGGTGGAAGGTTGAAACCCTGATCAACTGGACAGTCGGGGCTGTAGGTTTGTTGGCCGCGGTGCTGCGGTGGCCGTTGAACAGTGATGGCAATTTGCCCTTAGCGGCCATTAAAAGAATATTAAAATTATAGTTTTGCCGCAAGAAAGGCAGTTAAGGGCGCTTAGACGTGGATAAGAGCTTCAGGGCCAGCTGGTGCTGCTGCAGTTTTGCCACAGCTGGTGTAAGCGAAACTGCGTGTGAAACTAAGATGCTTTGTAGCGTGTCGCAAAAATACTCCTGGAAATATGAAGCACTTGCTGCAACTGCAATGGGGAACGTTTTGATAATTCTGAAAATAATACAGGAAAAATTGTGCGACGCATGAAGCAGATTTAGATAGAACTGCAGGAAAAGTTTAATGCATGAAATCAACAACAAAAAAGACGAGTACCGCAGGTTTCTTCCAGACCTGAGTTACTTTAGTTTTCTTCTAGGTACCGTTGGTTCCTTCTAGGCATCTCAGGTTTCTTTTAGATATCTCGCGCTATATATAGGTTCATCTTCGAAGAGGTCCAGATCCTAACACGATAAGTAATAACCGTACAATGATGGAGTCGAGGTATTGTAGAGGGTACGGTATGCACTATGCTTGTACAATACCTCGGGTAATTAATGAACAAATGAAAACTACGCGGTCAAATGGCAATGCTAGCAAAGATCAAGACTAGCTTTCGTATGTATGAACCAATTGGAAAAAAATTTGTTTTACAAATAAAATATTTGAAAAATGTAGTGACTTAGAAGATGAGTGCCGCAGGATACGACCTGTCACTCCTGCAGGACCGGCCATTAGCCAGCGGCTACGGTCGGCCGTGGCCGCTGATTGATCCCTAAAGGCCACCGCGCAAGCCGTCCATACAGAGCAGATCCTGGACCTGGGACGCTTGTCCCGGCCCGAAGCGAGCAGGTCCAGGCCGCCAACAAGCAGGTCCCGGTCTTTGCACTCAATCCTGGTATTATCCCGGTCTCTTGGGACAGGCCCGGTCTTTGCATTCAATCCCCAGGATTGCACGCGGGCCTGGGACGTTTGTCCCGGCCCGCAGCGAGCAAGTCCCTCCCCGCACGCGAGCCTGGGACTTTTGTCCCTTCCGTGTCCCACAGCAAGCGAAAATTTTATATTACAAGCAGCAAGTGACATTTAACCTAAGGTTCCATTAATGTCCGTTTTTAATTCAAGCCGTACGGTATAGGTGTACAGTTTCATTCAGTACAACTTGATTTCTCTGCCAAGGCCAAGACGCCTAAGTAAGAATACTATACTTCGCACTGAAGTAGTTCTATGAAGCCTTGGAAACTGCATTTCAAATTTTGACACTCGCGTTTTTGAGCCGAAGTTTCTTGAGTGTCTATATGCTTGAAAGCTGTCGACTCAAGTGCCGTCTCATTGAAAACTTGCGCTCTGTATATTCTTTACTCCATTTCCATACTTTGATACTCTGAAAATGGAAGCACTTTCCTGGTCCACTTTGCTGCTGGTAAAAATATCGTCCAAAGTTGGGCGCGTTTCTGTTTGAAGCGGCACTGTTTTGAAAGTCATATTCAGTTTCCCTACATTAGATGCGTATTTTGCTGCGCAAGTGTGCATACTTTTTCTAAAGTTTTGTGCTGCTGATTTGCTCTTTGCGAGAACTAAACGCTCCGCCGCCGCTCCCGCCTCCTCAACTTGTTAAGTTGCTCTTAAAACTGTCTGCATTTCTTGGTGTCAAATGAATGATACAATGAATGTAAATCATGAAATATTTTCGCGACTTAAGTTATTGTAAGCAGCATCTGGCATTATATATTCGTTATATTAGACGGGCAATCCTTCTGTTGTGCATTATGTACGCAACGGAATATTAATTTATTTTGATATCATTCAATGGTCGAATATTGAAAACTCTCATAATTATTTCAATTTTACATCATTAAGTTGTCTTGTTTTGACCCAATCCTGCGCTCTGCCAAGCATCGACAAAGAATTATGAATGGACAATGGATTATCCAACTGTCGATGGATAAATAAATAACTTACCTCATGCATTAGACAATTAACCTCGTGCATGAGACTTTGGACTTCAAATCCAGTAAACGTAATTTTTGAGCGTATTGCACGCTAAACATGTTAATGAATGCACTGGTGAGAAAGAGGAAATGCAAAGGTCTGTACTTGGCTGCAGCAATTATCCCGCTTTACGTGCAAAGCTTGCGCAAGCGATCCGTATTATGCAGGGAGAGAAGCTGCCATGTTTGGTGCATGTAACTTGTTGGAAATAATACTCTATTTTTGAACAGCGTATAAAGTACTTTGTTGGAAGTAATAGTTGTTTTTGTAAAGCTTATAACAAATTTCGTTGGGAACAAATGCTGTTTTTGTGCAGCCCATAACGTATCTCATTAGAGAGTTACAGTTATTTTCATGCATATGAAAGCGGGCAACCGTATCAAGAAAAAGGTCATCGACTCACTTCACTCAGGAGTTTCCATGTCTTGGAGCGTGCTGGACCTGCAGGAATTATCCACCATCATGCATCTCAATTCAATCATCTAGATTTTTCCCCTATTTTAAATTGATGGTCAAACATGCACGAATGATGAGCGGCCGCCGATAATTCTGCCAATATTTTCTTCAAACAGAACGAGCATGAAATAACAGTTCGGCCGACGCTGTTCGTTCACTCATAGAAATAAGCGAAACTTTTTCTAAATACTGATGCATTTCTTTGCACTTATGTGTATCATCTCGGCCTATTTTGGTTCGGCAAAATCGTGTATCATTGCTAGGTCCGCACGCTTCTAGTGCTGTGGTAAGAAAATGTATCATTATTTGGACGAAATGACCCACAGATTTTCCTGAGCGCAGCAGAGTCCAAGAGCCTACCATTTTACAGTGAACGACTGTAATTTGATCTGCTATCTCAGAAGACGTTCTTCTCAGCAACATAGCGATTCCTTTAAATGAACTATCACGAGTCGAAACGGTCAGGGCTTGTATTTTAATCTTACATTTTATGCATTTTTGTAGCTTAATTCTGCTCTTGAATTTTGAAGATTACACTTCTTGAAATTATGCATCGGATTAATGCGTCTGGTGAATCCCCGGCGGCTAAGTCGCCGACTAAAATCCACTTTATGATTTAAAAATAATGAGATATTCCAGCTGCAATTTGTGGTACAAATGCATGCATGTCTTCAGTTTAACTGTGCAGGGCTGGAGCTAGCACAGACTTGTCCTTATGAAGATGCACTGTTTCCTCTTGTGGGGCCTCATCTTGACCCAGTTTGGTCCGGCAAAAAGGCGTATCAGTGCTCTCTTTTTGCTCGTGCTGATGATAAAAAAGGAAAGTGTGTTACAATCAGGACAATGTGACTAATTTATCTTTCTGAGTGTGGAGCTGACGGAATTGCTGTGCGATGTCGATGCCTGGGCGCAAAAGCATAGAAGTTTTTGCTAATGGAAGAACGATTTTTTTTGTTGTTTCATCAAAAGCCATTAGAATCCAGATTAAAAGTTGTATTTTCAAGCAATTAACGGTTGAAGAAAATAATAATTTATTATATTTTGAGGTACATTGATTTCCTTAGTTAGGAATAGAACTGATATCATTAATTTACTTAATAGCAAGCTTAACAAGAATTTAAAAGTAGAAAAAAATATAAAAAATACAAACGCAAAGAATATGATGAAGCTATTATTTTATTTTGCGTTATTATTATTTTTTCTATAAATTCTTGGGGATTAATTCTTTAATAATTTTTCAAATTGCAAGCTTTTTGGGAGCGTACAATTGTTGTTCATTGATCCAAAACAAATAATTATTAATCAACCAAACCCATGAAACATTTGAATAAATTTAAATCTAAATTCACAATCAAATTAACTGTTTTTTTTTCAATCTGTATAATGTAAAGAAGTTACGAATGATATTCATCGATAATATTTGACGATTGGTGCGTGTTTGCCGTCAAAGTTTGTCGGTGGCTCTAGAGCAACCAATCCCATTATAGGATCTCTGCTCTAATCTTGCCTGTGAACTGAAATCTCAGAAACTCGTAGGACGCGCGAATCCTTCCTTCCGTCCGTCACATCCTTAACACTGAGAAAAATTACTGGGTCTTGTTGTCCAAATAATGACTCTTTCAACCCTTCCATCCGAGCTGTGAGTGGTCGTTGCACTGATATGCTCTTTTTATTGACTGACCACGCTGGGTCAGGGTTGTGCACACAAGGATAAAAAGTTAATCGCTATTTGGGCAAAGTCTCTCTAATGTTTTTGAGTGTTGTGATCTCGAGGACGCAATCCTGCCGAGCGACGATTGCCGCGCTCGTCTCGCCGATTGCCATAGCGACACTTGATCTGCCCATGCTTGTAGAAAAATAAGTGAGATTTTGTCTAAGTTTGGCTTTTCAAAAAGCGAGTGTCAGTGCTTGTTACGCCTATATACTTTCTGCTCGTTATGCTTCTAAGAAAGTGGGTCACTATTTTGACAAGACGACCCATTCATTTTTTTGTGTGCAGTAGTCAAAGAGCGTGTGGTTCATTGAGCTACAATCATTGGCCGATGATGATGATGATGATGATGATGATGATGATGATGATGATGATGATGATGATGATGATGATGATGATGATGATGATGATATTGGGGCAATTTATGACGAGGCATTTGGAGGAAATTACACTCAGATAAATGATTGGGTTATGTTGTTCAAATAGTGAGCCATTCTCTGTACTCATGCGCCCTTCTGCCGGCCAAACTAGAGCAGGATGGACCACAGAAGGGCAAAAAGAGTGTCACTATTCAGACAAAGTCATACTGATTTTTCTGAGTTTCAGGCTTGAATTTAAACGTACTCCATGCCGACCTGAGGGAGCACTTCAGCGCTGCTTCAATAGAGTTCATTTCATTGCAAAATTTCATCAATATAATTTATTTGATCGTTCGCGTCTTTTTGTGTAATTTATGAATAGAATGATGTGAATCAATACATACTTACTATGTGATTAAGTCAAGTCTCAATAAACTTATAATACGAAACAGAGGAGTATTTTAAAGGGAAATAATTTTTTTAACGCACATATCGTGTACAAATACTGATATGTCATACATACACATTGTGCAGCTATATGTAGTGTATGACCAGATTCACCTGAATTAACTGTATGATCATATTAGTATCTTCAAGTTTGAAGACAAGTTGTGTCATCAAGTTTATTAAACGAATACACATGGAAGTTAACTTTAGGATGCACGAAATACTCCTTTGTTTGATTTTATCAATGCAAGTAAGCAATGTTTATACAAATGTAGTTAGCAACTAGTTATTATGAGCCATTTCTTACATATTTACTTTCTGCAATTAAAGTGTGAAGCTTTTTATTCATAACTAATTTATGTCAATGTTGATTTGAGGTCTTCGCTTCCTGCTTTGCTTCGAGGTAAGCATTGGGCGGTGGTTTTCACTTGGGATATCGTCTGGGTTTTTCGAGTATTTCTTTCAGTATATTTATGCACAGAGAATTTAGTAAATAAAAATGTAAAAAATAAAGTAATAAGTATAAAATTAATTAAATTTTAAAAATGGAATAAAATTTTCGTGACATATTCCTGGAAGGATCTTGCTATGGATGATTGAGACACTTCATGGTAATGAGACACTTCATGGTATTGAGACACCTCATGGTAATGAGACACTTCATGGTATTGAGACACCTCTTGGTATTGAGACACCTCATGGTATGGAGATACCTAATGGTATTGAGACACTTCATGGTATTGAGACACCTCATGGTATGGAGATACCTCATGGTATTGAAACACTTCATGGTATTGAGACACTTCATGGTATTGAGACACCTCATGGTATTGAAACACTTCATGGTACTGAGACACCTCATGGTATTGAGACACCTCATGGTATTGAGACACCTCTTGGTATTGAGACACCTCATGGTATGGAGATACCTAATGGTATTGAGACACTTCTTGGTATTGAGACACCTCTTGGTAATGACTTTGTCTTAGTGCATTAACGATCCTTTCTCCCACACGACGTTAATGAGATCACAGTTGGTCCACCAGCTCATTAAGTTTTAGTTAAAACGCTATAAATATTCTATGCTTCTATTGTAAATAAGCTATGCTTGCTACTTCTCTCCGCAGCATCTGCCATTAGACCATGCATTTGAAATTGGATGCCTTTAATGGGTAGACCATGGGAACACCATTGCACTGGACATGGGTATGCCATTGGTATGGGTAAACCATTTGCACTTGACATGGGTATGCCATTGCACTCGACATGGGTATGCTATTGCACTCGACATGGGTATGTCATTGCATTTGACATGGGTATGCCATTGCATTTGACATGGGTATGCCATTGGCATGAGAAGACCCATGCGGTCCTGGTGCTACGGTTGAGTACAAGACCAAAGACTTAGCAACTGTTGGGGCATGAATGGCATGACTGGCATGAATGGCGTGAATGGCATGAATGCATGAATGGCATGAATGTTACTCACTGGCGCTAGTTTACGCCGTCGTATGGACCATCACGCATGAATGACGTACGCTGGGCGTATCGATTACGCGCGCCTGACTTACGCGCGTCTTAGCAGATGTCACCGAGAAAAATTAATGGGTTATATTGTCCAAATAGTGATATACTTTCTTACCAACGGCACGAGGACAGAGCGGATGAGCTTTAGTTCGCTCTTTTGTTGGGGAAACTGGGTGAGGATGACCTGCACAAGGTCAAGAAGTTCATCACTATTGTGACAATGGCTTGCTCATTTCTCTTAGTGCTTGGTCGTTTTATGGACGCCCAACCATCGTCCTTACTTTTGAAAATATTATTATTATAATCATTATTATTGTTATTAATATTATTATTATTACTTTTATTATTCTTATCATTATTGATTATCATTATTATTCACGCAAGGCATTAGTATGTTTAGTTTTTATTATAACGTGTAATCTTTTCATATGCTATATGTTCACACTAATTTTGTATAGTATATACAATTTCTCATTTATATTAAACACACTAATTAATAGTGCTTAGTTTATGTAAACACGCTGAATAATAAGGTAATCGAATGTTGAACATAAGAGATAACTTCAAATATTACATATTGAATGTGACACTGCAGGTTGACCAAAGCTAAACCCTCCCTTAATTCATTCCTTATTACAAGCGCCATAACAATACAGAATTTCCTACAGTGCGCTTCAACTATTTTTAATTGCGTAATGTCCGAGTTTTTTCCTGATCTCTGCAGTTTTCAAGTTCTCTTTGAATTTAATCGTTCAGTGGAAATAAAATTTTTTCCCTGTAAGCAAATTAATTGCCTCAGGTCATCAGGTATTCCCTCGCTGTCCCTCGTCCTCGCTTCTGTTGTAGCAAAATTACAGACGACGCTGCCATCTTTTTATCTAAGACTTGAAAATAATTACGTTTTATTTACGACTGGAAAACAATTACGTTTTTAATAGCATTTATGTTCCCGTTGCTGAATCGCTTCGCATTGATTTTTGCAACGTCCGATGCAAGTTTTTCTAGTACGATCGTAAATTTATTTTTAATCATGCTCAATTTTAATTTCGTTTGCTTATCAGGGTAATAAATTAATAAGTGATATTATACTGCTGCCTTCCTCTTCTCGGGTTAAATTACGTAAAATTATATTCCATAAACTTATTTTTATAGAATTACGTTTTTCAAGATCTAACTTTCTTCTCTTCGGACAATTCAAGAACATTCTCTCTCTTGTTAATGTTCAATTATCCTTCCCTCTTCTCTCCGCAGCATCTGCCATGAGACCATGCATTTGAAATTGGATGACTTTAATGGGTAGACCATGGGTAGATCATGGGAACACCATTGCACTGGACATGGGTATGCCATTGGCATGGGTAACCAATTTGCATTTGACATGGGTATGCCATTGCATTTGACATGGGTATGCCATTGCATTTGACATGGGTATGCCATTGGCATGGGTAAACCATTTGCACTTAACATGGGTATGCCATTGCACTCGACATGGGTATGCCATTGCACTCGACATGGGTATGCCATTGCATTTGACATGGGTATGCCATTGGCTTGAGTAGACCATGCAGTCCTGGTGCCGCGGTTGAGTACAAGACCAAAGTCTTGGCAACTGTTGGTGCATGACTGGCATGAATGGCATGAATGGCATGACTGGCATGAGTGGCATGACTGGCATGAATGGCATGAATGGCATGAATGGCATGAATGGCATGACTGGCATGAATGTTACTCACTGGCGCTAGTTTACGCCGTCGTATGGACCATCACGCATGAATGTAATAAAATGTCGCTTGACGAGATGTCAGACAGGATTATCTTATTTATGACCAGGTCCTAAGATTATCTTATCTGAGGCCCAAAGTTGGCGTGGAAGCAAGCATTCGCCTCTCTGCAATTACGCCTCAGAGGCCAATAATATTTTCGAGTTGCAGGATTACATTTTTAGATCTAAATAAAAAGTTGACCGCGGAAATATCAGGTAGAATACACATTTTTATTTCTCAATAAAATGTCGCTTGACGAGATGTCAGACAGAATGTATATTTTTATGTTTAAATGAAATTCTTCAAGCAGAATTTTTTGTGCGATACGAAAGTTGAAGCTATTGTACGATCGACGAAGCCAGGCGAGTGTATTGCTCACTCCATAGTAAACATTGTAAATATTCTTGATTTTATTTTATTTGTATGCTTCAATTCTCCAGTTGAACAATGCAATTTAAGCCCTGTAATAGAATTTTTTTAATATATAAATATAATAATTTGTCTGCATCGTGTCGTTTTTCAGTTGCTCGTTGAAGTTTCTAGTCCGTGGTTAAATTCAGTGGCTGAAGTCTGAATAAAACTTCAATTTACAAGGAGGTTTATTATTATTAACTCGTGCTCTCTTCTGTCATTACAATATTTTTTTGTGTGCTTTGCTCAATACAGTTTTCGAGATTAGAATGTTGCTCTAACGATTCATGTTATAGGCAGACTTTTCTGCTCTTTTCTGTCACTGTGAATCATTTAATCACTATATTTTTTTAATATTATTGCCATCATCTCTTAATTATGCGTGCACTCAGAGAAAGGAATGAGACTTTGTCAAAATAACCATGCACTTTTTACTCTCGTTTCGGCTATCCGAAACCAGTTACGGCAATAAGGCGTGTCAGCGCCAAGTGCAAAAAGTGACTCTAGACTAGACCCATTAAATTTTCTGAGTGTGGGCATCGTTTCATGCACTAGGATTGACATGCATCCTGCGGCCGCATCGCGTTAGCTCTTTTAGCGAACAGAGATCTGCTTGAGCAGCCTTGTATATATATATATATATACTCTATGTTATATATTATACATTTTATGTATTTATTTTATGTTATACGTAATATTTTATAATATCGGACATCAATTGTTTGTTATTCAATGCAGTTAGACAGAAATATGAATAATGACCCCAAATTCTGAAATTAAATGAATATTCAAATAAATTTGAGCTGTTTCCAGTTGAATTTCTGAATTTTTGATTATTTTTAATTAGATTTGATTTACACAGAGTTTAAAGTTGTGGTCAACTCTTTTGTTTATGCGATGACTTACGTAAAATTTCATCAACTCTCTTATATGGTTTTTCTTTTCCCGTAGATTTAGTGTTGTGTTTTTTCCAAACTTGCAATTTATTATCACGATACTAATTGTGGATTTTCTGCGTAATACGCTGCGGTCTGGAATAATGCTTGTAAAAACTTGAATTTCTCATCAGTTGAATTTCTAAAGCATCTTTTAATTGATAGTAGTTTTATATCAAGCATTTTCCGTTTACGTGTGTTCAACGTGTGTTCACACAAGCTCTAACGTATAAAATATAATATATGGTGGCGTAAGAGCCTTTAATTTAGTGTGAATCTCAAATAAAATTATACTTCGACTGAAAGGATGCAACTATGATCTTCAGATTAAGCTTGACGCTTATTGAAGTAGATAATTGATTTTCTGTACAAGTTCCAGGAGAGGTAAAATGCCTTATTAATTGCTTCGTCTTCTGTGCTAACTTGACTGATGTGTTACGTGATGACCTACACAAGGGCAAAATGTGCAGCGCTATTCACTTGTTTACAATTATTCTCTTCATAAATTTTTTAGTTGATAATATTAAATAATGCGAGATTTCCATTTATGAAATCGTTTCGGTTTTTCCCAAATATTTTTTGTTATAACGTATTTTGAATTTTCTTTAGCCTATAATAAACGATGAATTCTGACGAAAATTTGACTTGATACAGAGAAGCATCAGTTCTTAACGGTTATTACTGGTCGTGCCGAGACCTACAGGCCTTGACACACGTTGACATGAGCGGTGAAATGGGAAATCTTTCATGCGTAATGGAATCAACATGACGATGTGATTGATGTGTTAGGATTTAAACATCTTTCATGTGCTGAAAGGTGAAAACATGTTGACTGACATGCTGTCACCGCCAGGCATATAACTGTACAGAATAAAATATGTTAACGAGCTGGTCTTTCATTACAGTGTTACGCTCAAATGTTGCGCGTACTTCACTAATGTTACGTGTACTGCGCTGTTATTAAAGACGTGTAACACTGCACGAGTGTTGCGTGTATTGCGCTGTTATTAAAGACGTGTAACACTGCACGAGTGTTGCGTGTATTGCGCTGTTATTAAAGACGTGTAACACTGCACGAGTGTTACGTGTACTGCGCTGTTATTAAAGACGTGTAACACTGCACGAGTGTTTCACTAGTGTTACGTGTACTGCGCTGTTATTAGAGACGTGTAACACTGCACGAGTGTTACTTGTACTGCGCTGTTATTAAAGACGTGTAACACTGCACGAGTGTTACTTGTACTGCGCTGTTATTAAAAACGTGTAACACTGCACGAGTGTTATTCCGTTGTTATTAAAGACATGTAACACGCCACCGTGACGACGCATGAGGTGTCCCAGCAGCTGCCATGTTTCCCAGCTCTTCTCTTCACAAGTCCTGTGATTAATGAAGGCTGCGACGCTGTCGGGTCGCTCCTGTGGGCGAAGTGTGTTCATCATGAACATCGGGGGAACATTGGGGGCGTGCAGACTGTGCCCTTTAAAAGAGTTCTAACGATAACAGCTCTCATGGTTGCTGTTATGGTTAACGATGCGGCACTCAGACAACTGCATGGTTCATATTGTCCAAATGTTGCCACGCTTTCAGCACTTAGCACTGATGCGCCAATTTTTCAGCCCATACTTGGTCAGGATGACACACACCCAAGGGCTAAAAGTTAATTGCCATTTGAACAAAGTCTCACTCATTTCTCTGTGTGTGCTGACCCTCTTCCTCTTTCATTTTGAAAGTGCGCGACCTCTGAATATTAGCGCCACTGTGGCATTAATTGGCTATTGCACGGCCGTGCACTCAATGAAGTTTAACGCTGCAGTGACGTTTAAATTATGCATTGATTTAACATCCAACATTTCAGTTTAGAATCAAGCCTAGCAACCTTGCGATGATTTTTTGAGTTTGATCAGAAAATGACTCCGGCAACGAGTGTGTTAATTAACAGGATATTGCGTGGCCCTGAGACTGCAATACGAGTGGCAATGTAGCTACAATTTGCTACTCGTGTGAGTTTTCGCTTGTAAAACAATAATGACGACTAATTAGAATGTTACTTACGTCGAGCAGCGCTGCGACATTCTGTAGCTAATATAATTATATTTCTTTAGCGTAACAGAGACAATATGATGGTTTAACTTTAGCGATTTATAATTAATATGATATTCTATCTTATAAATAATTGATAATATATTGTGTGCATGATAGTGAACAATTATGATGAAGTACTTTGATTTAAATTCTATACAAATACACAAGTAGTTTTGTTTATAAGGATCTGAAGGAAGATTTACTGCATCTAATGTAATTTTTATTAAAAATGTATAAATGCTCCACTAATAATGCTTCATTGATTTCATTTATTAAATGTCAAGAGTTTTTTGACATAAACAATTTTCCAGATTTCTTTGAGTGCTGCCGTGACAGAAAAGGATTTGTTTCAACAAAGTAAAAATATTCGAAATGTTTTAAAAATCAATTGATTTTTTCATACTTAAAATAATTACAGGTTATGCACCGAACTTTTATTCTCGACCTAATTTTCCAAGGATTTTCACGTTTTTTAGATAAAACTACAGCCCCTATATTTGCGCAATGCTGATTGTGACTTCGAAGCTTATATACTCTACTGGAAAATAACTCGTGTAAATAAAATAACTTGAATTAATAAAATAACTTGATAAATAAAATAGCTCGTATAAATAAAATAACTCGTATGAATAAAATAACCCGTATAAATAGAATAACTCGTATAAATGAAATAACTTGTATAAATAAAATAACTCGTATAAATAGAATTACTCATTTAAATGTATGAAAGTTGTGGACGAACGGCAGTTAAACTCGTTATGTTCATTTGAACAAAAAGTAGTTGCTTCCATGACGACGTAATTGCTCGTCTTTTACGCTCGGTGCTTGAATTAGAAGCTCATTTTTTCATCCCTCTTGAATGAAATTAACGTTTAACTTGTTCCATTAAATTGATGAAAAAATGTAATTAAAAAATTGTTTGTGATTAATTCCAAAAAATTACTAATAAAAACAAACAAACTTTAATTCTAGCAACACGTACCTTGAGGTCGGCGAGAAATTCCTAGTCCAGCCTGTAACTGTGCAAGAATTGCAAAGGTTGTGACCGAACAGATCGTTGATTTTCTTAAGCATTTTTCTGTCGAAATAAAAAATGATTCATATTACTTCTGTTTCAGAAACAACTAAACGAACTCTCGGGAAATTTAAACAGAATTTATGCCTCATATTAACGCGAATAAAATTCCTAGTCCAGCCTGCAACTGTGCGTGAATTGCAAAGGTTGTGAAGTGAAGAGAAAACGCATCTGATGGCCGACGCTCAAGCACGCGAGCACTCGGAGAAATTAGCGAGCTATTGTCCAAACTGTTATGCACTTTTCACTCTTATGTGGGTCATTCTAACCAGTTTTACCCGAAAAAAGTGCTTATCAGTGCTACGTCCGCTGACTGATTGTGCTGTGGGTACTAAGTATATCACTATTCGGACATTGAGACCCATTAATTTTTCTGAGTGTGATCTTCGCTGTGAGATCTTCTGTGTCGGCGGCGACGAGACAAAAACTGGCAGCGCTGCATCCTATCCCAGCGTTCCCTCCAATTACTGGGATGGAAGGATGTTACTGAACCTCCAGAGGTCAATCCTTCCACCTAGCTCTTCTCGATCCTTCAAACTCACCAAGGACTTCACGGCGCTTCCACCGAGAAGTGCTTCTATATTGTGCAAATAATGACACACTTTCTTACCCATAGCGCGAGCTGAGAGCGGACGTAGCACAGATATGCCCTTTTACAAGGTCAAGGTAGGTCAGGTTAACACAAATTAAGAAAAGGTGCTTTGTTATTTGGACAAAGTCTCAATCATTTCGTTGAGGGAAAGCTAAGAACATACTTCAATACCCCTAAATCTATGAACAATTGACGAATAACATGAAAGAACGCTGAAGTCAAACTCCAACGAGAGCGTTGAGCGTACAGCGGGGCATTGCAGATTCCGAAGTAATAAAGCAAACGTTTTTTTTTCGTGACTTCCTGGGTGAAATTTTTTGCCGGGATTCTATTATCGACTTGGACGGCTTCCGTGATCGCAAATCAGGAAATTCACGGAGCAGAATCCGGCACAAACTCCCCCTACACTAAAAAAAATATTGTCCCAGTTTGGTCCTTTAAAATTGCACCTCAGTGGTTCGTCCGCTCTTTGCTCGTGCTTTGGGTAAGAAAGTGGGTCATTATTTAGACAATGTTACCCATTCATTTTTCTTAGTGTACACTTGCACAGCTTCGGAGCAGAATTTAGCTACCAAGGAAACCCGATCGTTACAGTTCAGGTTACTCTTCAGTACACACGCGGTAATGCAACTCAGGCGCCCCAGCAAAACCGAATTATATTTATTTGCTAAGATATAGACAGCAGCGTTGGGTGATATTACAATACATATTTATGCTGTTGGAAGTTGATTATTTACTGCTATATTATGTTACATTGCGAATGGAGGTAGAAATGTCTGCGAGGAAGGTTTCTGACAGTCGTAAGTTGAAGGTAGACTTGCGTTGTTAACTCTTTGGCTATGGAAATATGAAACGGTCATCAATGCTATTCGTTCACAAAGACCTAAGACCGTTAAGTACAGTCACAAAAGGTTAAGGTTTGCTGATAAATGAAACTTTCATTGAAGCTGCCATGTTAATAAGTGCATTAAGACATGTAAAACAACAGCTCAATAGAACAAAGGATCCAAGCATCAGCAGCATCCTGCAAGAAAAGAATTTGCCATAGCAGCACCATGCCTGAGTAGCTCTAATATCTGCACTATACACTGCACCATACGCTGCATCATACGCTGCACCATACGCTGCACCATACGCAGCACCATACGCTGCACCATACGCCGCACCACACGCTGCACCACACGCTGCACCACACGCAGCACCACGCGCAGCAGAACGAGCCGAGACTAGAGCCGAGACTGAAAGTACGGGCGAAGGTGACCCCGAGGGTGCGCGTGTCGGGCGAGCTGCGGGAACTGGAGTGGACTGCGGGACCGTGAGAAAGTGGGACCGTGGGCTGCGGGACCGTGGGAAAGTGGGACCGTGGGCTGCGGGACCGTGAGAAAGTGGGACCGTGGACTGCAGGACCGTGAGAAAGTGGGACCGTGAGCTGCGGGACCGTGAGAAAGTGGGACCGTGGGCTGCGGGACCGTGAAAAAGTGGGACCGAGGTCTGCGGGACCGTGGGAAAGCGGTACCGTGGGCTGTGGGACCATTGGCAGTGGGACCGTGGGCTGTGGGACTGTGGGAAAGCAGGGCAGTGGGCTGCAGACCGTTGTAAAGCGGGCCTGGGGCTGCGAGACCGCGGGTTTCGGGGCCGCGAGAAAGGGGAACGAGAGCTGCTGGACCGTGGGCTGCGAATCATGCGAAAGCGGGCCCGTGGGTTGCGGGACCGTGGGCTGCGAACTATCTGAAAGTGGGACCGTGGGAAAGCTGAGCTCCCCTCCCCCCCTCTTCCAGAGCAGGACTCGAGTATATCGCGTTGAGACGTCGCGTCTCGTCTCGTCGCACGTCTCCATCATCACATCGTTTACAATTACTCAGATGTCCGATCTGAAGCTCTTTATATTCTGTGGAAAATTGGTTAGCTTAAGTTATAATTTAAGGTTTGTTAACATACTTATACATATTCTCGTCTTGGAATCCTCACTGTGCTGATAATTATGCGGTTGAGACAGTAGACCAGCGTGCTGCAGCATCATGGTGCTGATGATGCTGAGGCTGAGACACAAGACCGGCTTTTGTTCCGGGTTGGCGGTGCAGCCGCTGCTCCGGTTGTGAACAACCTTTGCCCCGGCACAGCGAGACCTCGTCTGTGTGTCTTCATGTATGTATATGTGTGTGTATGTGTGTGTGTATGCGCAGACGTGTGTGTGTGTTGTACATCTCACGTGTAATTGTGTGTTTGAGTCTGTGCAAAGGGTGCAAGTTAGTGTGTTTACGTATGTGTTGCTATAATATTACACTCTATTGATTAAGAAGTTGAATTTTCTAACCTCTCTTTGGGATAAATTCAAAGCTTCATTAACTCAACAATCGTGTCAATTATTAGTGCTTAAACTAAACTCCAAGGAAGTTTATAAACAAATGACATTCATTTGAATTAAACGTTCCTACACGTGCCCGTGTTACGTGTGTGTGAGATAAGAAAGTTCAAGTTGATGGACCTGTTCCGGAGATGCCGTGACCTGATGACCTCACACGCACGGCGCTCGCTCGACGAGGTTTCGCTTCGACTGATTTTCCCGCACTACGCTACGAACGAACAAACGAACGGTATTCTTCTCTCACATTCTGAATTAAAAAAATATAACTTAAAAATATGAATAATTGCTAACAAACAAATTGATGTTCAATGAATTGCTGATCAAACAATAGGCTAGAATAATTCTGCTATTGTGTTCTGGAGCGTCCGGCAAATTTTCCCACGCAATCGTCATAACTAATTCATTTTCCCTCAAAAATGTCACGTAGTATTGATACCATGTGTACTATGGATATTGTATCTATTTTAATATACTATACCATTTAAGCGTACTGGCTTTGTGTTGTAAACAAAATTCTATTGTAATCCGCGTTTTCTCATCAATAATTTAACCTGAAAATAATTTAACTTGTAGTGTGTCTAAATGTTCGGTACCGATGCACGTTGATCGTTGTAACACAACAGCAGCAGCATGTGATGCCGACGCTGCAGCAGCATGTAGTGCCGACGCTGCAGCAGCATGTGATGCCGGCGCTGCAGCAGCATGTGATGCCGGCGCTGCAGCAGCATGTGATGCCGACGCTGCAGCAGCATGTAGTGCCGGCGCTGCAGCAGCATGTGATGCCGACGCTGCAGCAGCAGCATCAGCGCTACGCTCGCAATTTATCTCAAGCGCTTCGAAACAACGCAACTTTTCACATTTTAACGCAAAGTTGGGAGAGCTTCTTGGCATTTTTTAAGTTGTGAGCAGTTATGTTTTTTGAGGGACTTGACGAGTGCGTGTTTGCCAGCGCTAGAGCACGTCCAGCGCTTTACGTTCCCGCTATGTTGGTGGCCACATTCATGCTCATCATGTTGCATCTGTTAAGCTATGTTGTCGGCCAGAGGTACGCTTCAAATTGTCTTGTAAAAAATCTATGCCAATATCCTATAGTACATTTACTGGTTACCTAGCACCAAAAAGCGTCTTTACGCACTCGACGAACGACGTTGAAACGATGTCGAACACAAACAATGTATAAAATTAACTTTATTTCAACGTCAGATGCTAGGCGGGTTGTTTTTTTTTTCATACGAGCGTCGCGGTCGACTTCGGGATATGCTTCTCTCGGAAATACGTGACAGGATTCCCGCCCCAGCGACCGCTTGCACAGGAACTGTCTCGGTCCCGAGTCGCTGCGGTCCCGAGTCGCTGCGGTCCCGAGTCGCTGCGGTCCCGAGTCGCTGCGGTCCCGAGTCGCTGCGGTCCCGAGTCGCTGCGTCCCGAGTCGCTGCGGTCCTGAGTCGCTGCGGTCCTAAGTCGCTGCGTCCCGAGTCGCCGCTGTTCGAGCTCTGTCGTGACATTTCGTGATATGGCAATGCCTGCATCTCGCTATAGTCTGAGAGACTGAACCTGTGGTATAACGAATCTTTACATGCTGCAAATACGACGATGCTTTGAAGCTAACTATGCAGCTTTTTTCGGTGAAACTTTACAGATTTTCTAAGTTTAATTCAAGGCTATTTTATAGCTGACTATGTACACATTTTCGTGTTGCCATTTCAGCTTCAGCGAGACTTTCTCGTTGAAGAATTCTCGGCTCCTGGACTACTCCAACTACCACACTGCTCATTTTCTCGAGCCATCTCAGTAAAACTTCATCTGAATTTGTGCGAATTGGAGATTTTTCAAAAATCTGACGCTGCGTCGTGCTCGAATTTGATACGACAATCGACACGACGTATAACGTTCCGCATCAACGACTTTTCACGCAGTGCCTCGCGTCGCTTCATCAAATCCAATTTTATTGCAGGTTCGTCTTCTGTTTTTTGCGCGCAATTCGTCGCGCATGCACGACTGAAATCTTCGGTCTGACGCTGCTTCGTCAGTCGCTGACGGAGCTAGACTTCTGGTTTCAACCTCGCGACCCTGCGGGCGGTTTCCTGTCTGATTTTTTCATGGCAGTGAAGCAAGTCTTGTTTCGATCGGACGTCGAACTCGAGCTGCTAATTCAAGTGTAATTATCGCAGCCATGATCGTGGTTGCAAAAATCTTAGCTCTCCCGAAGAGAGCAAGTGTGATGACTGCAGCATGGAGCGTCTGCAGCCTTTCTCAGTTGCACGACAGCTGAGGAGCTTTATCATGATTTGAATATTGACAAAAAATTGTCACATAATTATTACGTAGATGCAGAAATTTTTAGAAAATATTTTTGAAAAACTTCAAACTTTCCAGGGAAATTTTCACAGCAAGGCGTGATAATCTTGCAATAATTTTAGAGTTTGTTTAATTTCTTGAAAAATAAGTCAGCATTGTGCCTATTTAGTGTAAGTTAATCCCTGATCAACTTGATTATTATATTATATTTTGGCATTTCACTATGTTCATTACAATATATTCAAATTTAGAAATAAGATACCGTGTGTCTTATTCCAAAAAATCAGCGTTGAGAGAAGGCGTACGTAAGTTCACCCTAAATTAATAAAATGAAATTCGACTTTTCTAGAAAAATATAATTCAGCGGTTCACTATATTCTGCAGAATTATCAATCATTTTAATTTCATTTTTCAAATAAATAATCGAGCATCCGCACAAATCGATGAGAAACTGGAATGGTTAATTTATAATGTAGGCGATTATTTTGCTTTAGAATTGATCTTTCTAAACCTAAAGATCACTTGTTGTTTCCGTGCTACTCTTAGTGATTAGTTTGGTCGTGCTTTGGATCGTTACGATGTCTTAAGGTTTACGGTGGCTGGTAACATGTAAGGATGTCTTAAGGTTTACGGTGGCTGGTAACATGTAACGATGTCTTAAGGTTTACGGTGACTGGTAACATGTAAGTATGTCTTAAGGTTTACGGTTATTCTGTGATTGGAACCTCCAAGTACGTCACGAATGTTTTTCTCGTGACCTCAAATGATGCTACTGACACTTAAAGACAAACCCACGCAAACGCCATCAGGCCTCTGCCAGAAAATGATCGAGTTTCTCGTTAGACGGTGGCTCTTCGTCTTGTTTTAGAAGGGCATTGTTCGTGCTGATGCCCTCCTTGCTTGCTACATCAAAGACGAATAGGATTCTGTCAAAGACGCTCGTGTTGCCCTCGCTGCCCTCATATAAATGAGTGGGACTTTGTCCAAATTGCGATGCATTTTTTTTTGCTCCTTTGTATGTCTTCTTGGTCCAATTTTGCTCCTCCAAAAAGGCGTATCATTGCTAAGCCCTCTTTCTGCTCATGCAGTGGGTAATAAAGCATGTCATTATTCGCACTATATGATCCAATCATTATTCTGAGTGTACCAGCAGCTGAAGGACACGCTAGTAATACCGATCCTTTACTTATTACGAATCTAACCTTCGCTGCCGCAAACATGTTTGCCGTACGCTTGTTCTTATTGCTGTTATTTTGCCGTGATCCTTTTGAGATCCTCTAATGTCATCAGTAAATTGCTGTTACAAGTTACCAATTTTTCTTACTTTAACGATTCTATGGTTTATGATTCGCATGCGTACTCGTTAATGAAAAGCTCAACGGAATTTTATTACGTGGCACGAATGTCTGTGTAGAATGTGAAACTAAAAACGCAGTTCTCACAAAGCACGACCATGGATTCTAGCAACGCGATCCTTCAAAAATCTGCATCGACTCTGGAATTTGGGCGCGTGCTTTGTGGACGTGGATATTGCGTGGCACTTTTCAGCACGGGCTTTGTTTCGGGACGCGAGCGGGACGAATGTGAGCGTCCCTGGCAGGCTTGTTAGTGGGACCTGTAACCTGCAAATGAAATCAGCGAAAATGCTTTCTAACAACACAAAATGATTTTAGAACATTATTTTCGATTTTTTTTCGTTGACAATTTATCATGAAATTATCGTGTTTGTTTCATCTTATCATGCACAAGCTACTCATAGTTCATTTTGAGTGTATTACAGTCTATATTTACCATCAAACTATTTTTCTTACAGGTAAATGATGGGCTACCGGGAGCGGCTGTTAACCGTGAGCTTGTACTGCACTTACCTTTAATTATTCAACGTATCAATTTTAAATTATTTTCTTGAATTCTTTAAGAGTTAACAATTAAAGTGATAATTACGTATAATTGCGTTACACCTGAGTTTGAGTCCAAGTTGATCTCTTGTTTGCGTTGCAAAAGTGAGTATGCAGACTTCTTAACACAAAACTTGATTTTCTTTATTCTTTATTCACATAGAAGTATACAACACGTAACAAATGGACAAAAGGATCAGGGAAGAGACAAAAATATTTCCTAGTGAATGCCCATACAAGCCAAACCGCCTCGCGGGCGATAAAGAAATGAAGAAATACACGAAATATGTTTTTTTGTTAATGTATCTTCAGGTAATTCAGTTTAGATTGCAATAAAAAGCACACACTATAAAGTTTCTTCATTGTGACGCAGTGTACTTAATTCTGCAAAAATGCATCAAGATGAATTAATCATAACAAAGGATGTTATTACTTATTGATTTACCGTTAGGTTCTAGTCATTCTTTCTACTTATGAGATCTAAGGAATTTTAATAAACTGAATAGATTCATTAAGTTGATATTCATTGCTTGCTGGAACTTTATAAATAAATGTCTAGAGTATCAAAAATGTTAAAATTTTGTTAACATTTTTTTTATATTCAGAACTTTGCGTGTTATGTCCTTAAACTTGTTTTTTTTTTGTGAGTAGTATAAAAGAAATTCTATGAGTATTTCTATGAATTTATCGACGAGACTTTATACATAAATTTTTTCAATGGGATTTTCTAAAAGTTTTCCAGGAGATTTTCAACGAATTTTTTTCATGAGATTTTCTAGGAGTTTTTCTACGAGATTTTCTATAAGTTTTTCTACGAGGTTTCCTAGAAGTTTTTTCATAAAGTTTTCTATAAGTTTTTCTAGGATGTAGTCAAGAAGTTTTTTTCATAAGGTTTTCAATGAGTTATTTCTATGAGATTTCCTCGCGGCTGCTGTGTCATTTGACTCAAATTTCTGGCCCTGTCCATGCACATCTTCCGGTGGGATAGGACTTCAGTCGAGCTCACACTCAGAAAGATAAATAAGTTGTATTGTCCGAGTAGGGGCACATTTTCCTACCCGCAGCATTTGAAGAAAATTGACGTAGCATTATTTTAGACGCTCCCATCGGGTCTAACTGGGTCAAGATGACTCATGAAAGGCAAAAAGTACATCACTATGAAAAAGTCGCACTCATTTCTATGAGTGACATGAGTACTCTTTTGCCTTAAAAAGATTTAGCATTGAAAGACGAATCTCAGATATGTCCCATATGTTTATTATTGAGTGAATTTTTCCTTCCAAATGATTGCGCAAGTTCGGTTTTAAGTACAAACAAATATATATTAAATATATTTTCATTTACGAGCTGGAGTGTGCTTTTCGTGTTTTTATTAAATTTCACTCAATTAATAGACTGTTTATTATTACTTTTAAAGCATGATGTTCATCTCCGCTAATCATGTCATTGTCACCTATACAATGCTGAAATAGGCAATAAATCTAATCATTAAATGAAAATTACTTGCACAATTAATCCATCACCCAAATAGCAAAACTAGGATCAAATCCTCGACTCTCATGGTTTACAACAAAAAGTCCTACTCTTGTGAAGGCCTATTTAAAAAATATTTGAACTTATTTTCGTAATGTTTTATTAACAAGAATTTAAAAACAAAGAAAAGGCCAAGTCAATTTATCATATCTTCATATGGTGAATTCACGTGTAGATTTCTCTGCTTTTAAATTCATGGTGAACTTGAGATGTAAGCAAATTAATGTTATAAGTAGATATAAATTATGTTTTTAATCATAATTGAGCGACCTGTCGCTCAGCCTCCCCTGGAACGCATGTTGTTGCGTGGCGGCAACGCTTCAGTTCCTTGTTTGCATTGACGACGCAAGCTGCGGACATTGCCGGGCTTAGCGGCGCTTTAGCGTCAACGCGCGTTGGCGCTTTACGCAGCTTTAGCGTCAATTTATGAGCGAAATTAGATTTGTCGTTCGTGGGCATAACGTGGGTGCTGGCATGGCTTACGCCTGCTGCCTGAATATCGCACCTTCTGCATGCAAATTAACTTGTTTTCTTTATCGAAAATTGTTCCTGATTTTTTTACTACATTAACAACGCATAGGAACAACTACGTGAAACTATTCAATCTACGGCAGACACGATCATTGATAAGTTTCTCCCACGAACATGCGCATTTTATTCATTCTTCTTAAATTGTACGTGTGTGAACAGCGTGCTCTCCCTGTTTGTATGTTTATAAATCAATCTCTTTTTATACCGACGGTTTGAGTGGGACAAAAAATCTGATTGTAAGATTCTAATCACATATTTTTGTACCTGATAATTAGGGTCACATGAAATATTTTTCCTTGCGGTCATTTATTACGGCAAACATTTCAATTGGATCGATTTTCTCCAATTTTAGAATTTCTATGTAAACGTATTAGATAATATGTTCTGTTTGAGACACGTGAGAGGTCGACCGTACGATGGTTCATGCATTTTCGAAATACACAACTAAGAACTACACAATAATTCGACCAGAGCTTTTACAGGAGTAATACTAAGTAAAGCAGATCGACCACCGATAGGGTAACTTTGCTACAGATGACCTCTCTTTTTCTGCCGTGTTACTGATAGAGTAACTTTGCTACAGATGACGTTTCTTTTTCTGCCGTATTGCCGATAGGGTAACTTTGCTAAAGATAACCTCTCTTTCTCTGCCGTGTTGCCGATAGGGTAACTTTACTGGCGATGACCTCTCTTTTTCTGCCGTGTTACTGATAGGGTAACTTTGCTACAGATGACGTTTCTTTTTCTGCCTTCACGTTTTCTTTCATTTTTTTCGAAAAATTCACACGAACAAAAATGTCTTAGAATTCTATTTTACATATGTGTACCAAGTTTCAGAGTGATTCGTTTGTAAATAGCCGAGATAAATTTTACCCTAGACGCTCCCCGTAAAGCAGATAGACCACCAATTGCTACAGATGTCTTTTCTTTTTGTGCCGTGTTACTGAAAAGGTAACTTTGCTACCTTTGACCTCTTTTTGTCTGCCGTGTTACCGATAGGGTAACTTTACTGGCGATGACCTCTCTTTTTTGCCGTGTTACCGATAGAGTAACTTTGCTACAGATGACCGCTCTTCTTCTGCCGTGTTACCGATAGGTCCGCTTCGCTACAGATGACCTCTTTTTCTCTGCCGTGTTACCGATTGGGTAACTTTGCTACAGATGACCTCTCTTCTTCTGCCGTGTTACCGATAGGTCCGCTTCGCTACAGATGACCTCTTTTCTCTGCCGTGTTACCGACAAGGTAACTTTGCTACAGATGACCTCTCTTGTTCTGCCCTATTACCGATACGGTAACTTTGCTACAGATGACCTCTCTTTTTCTGCCCTATTGCCGATAGGGTAACTTTGCTACAGATGACATCTCTTTTTCTGCCCTATTGCCGATAGGGTAACTTTGCTACAGATGACCTCTCTTTTCCTGCCCTATTGCCGATAGGGTAACTTTGCTACAGATCACCCTTCTTTTTCTGCCGTATTACGCTGCTGTGAACCAGAAGCTGCTACGGACGATCGCTATCCTGATAAAACAGACCAAGAAAGCCCCCTCGATTTTATCGCTCTGTTCTTGTTACATTATTTGTGAGGCCTTACCGCATTTTTGTGCCCTCGCTTATGTCCAGTCCCGTTTATCTGCTCCAAAGAGCTTATTTATGAGCACCAGAATTCGAGAAAAAGGTTTATAGAAAATAGTTTGTGGCAATAAAATGCTCGCTTTCATACCGAATGTTCTCGTTTACAAAGGCTTGCGCTTCCTTTGTGCGGGACGCGCGTTTGGACGTTGGTCTTATATGTTCACACATTTTGTAATTTTCATGAAATGCTTTGAGGCTTTGATAATTAAATGCATACGCGATAAGCGAATTTTGAGCGAGTTTAGAGCTTCACCGTTTGGCATTTGTTAGCTTAACAGCGCTCGACTGGAGAGCGCTTCAGAGAGTGCGACATTCACGAACATTTACTCCCACATTAACTTCAACACTCACTTTAATATATGCTTCATACATTTGCTTCTGATATTTGTTTCATTAAACATTTGATTCAGAATCTATTTTACTTTTCTTTTAAAATTTCTTCAATAGTTGCTTCAGCTTTCATTTCATTTTCATTTCAATTAACATATACTTCCATGTTTGCTTGAAATTTTGCTTCGAAAAATTCCTTTAAAATTTTCTTTAAAATTTTAAAATTTTCTTTATTCTTTATTCAGAAGAGAATTCACTGCACCATTTGGTTGTCACGACCCTGCATGACGACACGAAATTAACGTGGAAGTCCTGGCGAGCTCCATAATTGAGTTCGCTTGCCGCTGCTCCGCGCTATCGATGCAAGGAAGCCCGCCAAGCTAAATCGTGAGAAAGCGTTTCCGCCAGAAATTGCCACCGACAATTCAATCGGAAATTTTGAAAAAATGTTCCCATTTATGCATTAATTTATGATTGTTATTATTGGTTCATTTCAAATTGTAATCGAAACTCATGTAATTTATAAGTAGTAATGTAATGTTAATGTAATGTTTGATTTTGCCGTTTTGTTTTCGATCTCTGATGTGAAATGGAATAGTATTCATTGTTAAAGGTGAGCTTAATTGTCGTGGAGGTGAGTTATGGAAAGCTGTTGATAAAATTTGCGATATGTAATGCATGGTGAGAAATCGTGTTGATCAGTATCGATTATTTTCGTGTGTCAATTTCTTTAAAAGTATTTTGTTTATCATTTTAAAGCTAGTACTAATTTGTTTATTATTCTATAGCGAGGTATTTGAAGAATGTGTTTCGTTCATTAAATGAAAACTTGATTTGCGGTATTCTTGAATCCTAAACTTCAACCTCAAATACTTGGTTCATAACTCAGCTTGAAATAGCATTGAATGAAATTTTTAAATTATTATTTATTTTGATTATTAATTGAAGCATTGGAAGTTAATGAAAGATTGAAACGAACTGTTAGGCTTGTTAGGTAGGCTGGTTCAATTGCTATATTATAATATATTCATTAGTTTTATTTATTTTAAATTGATTATCCATTGAAAATGCTTGGTTCTGTTAAGATGGTGTTGGGTTTGAAGATCGATCAGTTGCTTTTTGAATAGTATTCATTGTTAAAGGTGAGCTTAATTGTCGTGGAGGTGAGTTATGGAAAGCTGTTGATAAAATTTGCGATATGTAATGCATGGTGAGAAATCGTGTTGATCAGTATCGATTATTTTCGTGTGTCAATTTCTTTAAAAGTATTTTGTTTATCATTTTAAAGCTAGTACTAATTTGTTTATTATTCTATAGCGAGGTATTTGAAGAATGTGTTTCGTTCATTAAATGAAAACTTGATTTGCGGTATTCTTGAATCCTAAACTTCAACCTCAAATACTTGGTTCATAACTCAGCTTGAAATAGCATTGAATGAAATTTTTAAATTATTATTTATTTTGATTATTAATTGAAGCATTGGAAGTTAATGAAAGATTGAAACGAACTGTTAGGCTTGTTAGGTAGGCTGGTTCAATTGCTATATTATAATATATTCATTAGTTTTATTTATTTTAAATTGATTATCCATTGAAAATGCTTGGTTCTGTTAAGATGGTGTTGGGTTTGAAGATCGATCAGTTACTTTTGTGAAGATAAAAAGCTGTGACCATCAATTAGTCACATTAATTGAAGGGATAGTCCCTAACAGTTATTTTTGAGGTACAATGTATGTATATATAGCCTCGATCAGGGAATTTACTTGAGATGCGTAAAATTTATACTGGAAACGAACTTAGAAATTTACTTCAATAAAATTTCAAAATTATGTAAACTTCGCTGGTTCATACATGCAGTTCAAGTGTTCAAGCCTATATTGAAAATAATTTCAATTTCTTTACGCTTGCTTAGTCTTATCTGCGAGTGTTGCACAATGGTTCCCAAACATGTGGTATACGCATCACTGGTGGTTTGCGAGTGGTTCGAACAGGGCCATACCCAAACTTAATTAATTGCTGTCATAATCGACCTTTATTAATTGGTAGTTAATTTGTGCCACAAAAATGTTGATTGACTAAAAGCAAGATAATCTATAAGCAGTTCTCAGCTGATCGCAGCAGTTCACATGCACTGTTGAATTCAAACATTACAGCGAAACAATTTTTGCACTAATTGACATGTGCAGTGTAATGCGATTAGAACTATCAAAAACTAATGTATAGCATTTGAGAGACGCGACGGTACCTGGAGGAACGCTGCGACTTTCCATGGACCTCCAAGTGGTACCTGATAATTAAATTAGGTAACCACTAGTTTACTGGATTATTGGTTGTTTTGGAAAGACTTTTCATTTTTCACACATGAAAAATTTTCCTTCTATACGCTGTCAATAATTTAAGTGCGGCAGTGAGTCTTTTTCTCTCTTGTTATGTTTTCTGGAACTCTGTACGGTATTGAGGATTTGCTATACGCTGTCTTCTCTACGCAATTTATATGAACCTGGAAGTCTGTACAGTATTGAGCACTTGGTACGCTGTCTTCTCTACGCAATTTGTGCACAAATGAACACTTTGTTTTCTCCTCGCTGGCTTCAGCAGCCAAAATAGCTGAAGTGAAGCGCTGCCGCTAAGCCTCCTAACTGGCCTGGACTTGCCAGAACTTGGGGCAGGTTTTGCCTCCCTTGCTTCGCTTCAGTGGTCTTCGGAAAGTGCTGCTGCTGCTGTAGCTGATGTTATTCACGCTCGTTATTTTGAGAATTTAGCTTGTGACTTGACTGAATTCTAAGCTTTTGACAGAAAAATTGCCTCATGTGCAAATAAAGCCCATGGTATAATTTTGGGAAAATTCAATTTCGATAAACTCATGCAACGATTTCAGTGGTCTTGTATCGGATTAACTATCATTGGACCATGATACGCGTTTTACCGGGCCAAAATGGGTCACATGCAGTGACCAACACAAGCGCCAAAAATGTGTCGATTACCGGACCAAGTCATCTCATACTTCTGAGAGTGGGTCGTGCCTACACTCAACTCAATTCATGTTACGATGCTACGGGCTTTGCCAGCTTATAAGTGAGTCTTACAGCGTGAGTTCAAGCACAGCAGGATTGCTTATCTGACTCTGCAGCGCCTCCCGCAGAGTTGCCTGACTCAGAGGAATCAGTGGGACATTGTCCAAAGTTTGCCTTGTGTGGCTCATTCTGACACGGTTTGGCCTGACAATAGGACGTATCAGTGCTACGTCCGTTCTCTGCTCGGTCAAAGGGTGTGTCACTATTTGGACAATATGACCCACTATTTTCCTTTGAAATTCGGTGCGCTGTTACGTCATTTCTTTGATTAGTTGCTGAAGGATTACATCACTAAAAAAACTGTTGAATCATATTGTCCAAATAATGATACAATTGGTTCCAGTAGCACTGATACGTCCTTTCGTCGGCACAAACTGGGCCAGGATATGTCTCGCACAGAGCAAAAAGTGCATCACTATTTGAACAAATTCTCACTCATTTCTCCGTGTGTGAATTCTCAGTAAATGAAATATTTTAACTGGTAATTAAGACCCTATTAGTCTCTTAGCCGAAAATCGTTATGCTTTTATTTTTGCCCACATACTGGCAATGAATATCTTCCTAGTAAAAAGTCAATATATAATATTGTATATAAATATTACAATAGTAAGTTTAGCTCTGAATTCTATCTATAGCATTGGATCTAATCAATGAATTTAAAAAGTTTGCGGCAAGCGTTGCATATAAATTGTGGCCGAAATTCTGCTTGCAAATGAATACTCTGGAAATGCATTTAAATTCTCTATGCATAAGCTGCCGACAACTCTAATGTGATCTCCTGAGACAGGCAAGCGCCTCTTAAAAACTAATCTGCACTTCTTAAGAAATGTCTTGAGCTTCGTTACGAAAATTCAGGGACCTGAAAGCTAGGAGGGAATATTATACCTGTTGTTGAGATATTCAAATATTTAAACAATTTAGTGGATGAGGTTAGGCTTTCAAGTATAATTTGGTTCCTAAAAAACGACTAAAGACAAACTCTTTGTATTCAATCTATTTGAGAATCGTGAAGAAACAGGCTACTTATAATGCTAGGGAAACCCAAAATTCGAGTTTACGATTTGATTTGAGGACAGTGAAAGCCTCATTTTGTTGATGTTGAAATGCCATTTGTCATTTTAAGAATTTCCATCGTATCGTTTGGGCCACGGCTTCGGCTTCGCTAAATGCAGTACGGCTTCGGCTTCGCTAAATACAGTACGGCTTCGGCTTCGCTAAATACAGTACGGCTTCGGCTTCGCTAAATACAGTACGGCGT
This sequence comes from Hyalella azteca, assembly GCF_000764305.2. Lineage (NCBI taxonomy): Eukaryota > Metazoa > Arthropoda > Malacostraca > Amphipoda > Hyalellidae > Hyalella > Hyalella azteca. The sequence goes on along the minus strand of NW_025943963.1, from coordinate 37,276 downwards.
TCAGACAAACAAGGCTGCGTGCATATGGCGACGACTTCCTTACTCCACGTCGAAATAGAATCTCACGCTGAGCCGCACGTTATTCACATCTTCATTAATGACCTATATACAGTACGGCTTCGGCTTCGCTAAATACAGTACGGCTTCGGCTTCGCTAAACCCAGTACGGTGTTCAAACAAACAAGGCTGCGTGCATATGGCGACGACTTCCTTACTCCACGTCGAAATAGAATCTCACGCTGAGCCGCACGTTATTCACTGCTTCATTAAAGACCTAGACGTAACAGTAATACACGTTATTTATTATGGTATCTCTCAGCTGAATCATTTGCAACGCTTAGAGTATTTTTTAAGTATAGGAGCGAAGATGCCATAACTGATTTAAATGAATGCAGTGATCAATGATTGTGGCATATTAGCGATTACAGGGTGTCGGTAAGCGGCTACCGATCAAAGGAATCATGTTAATAATTTCTTACTATTTGCCTGCTTATGCTCAAATTGGCTTTTAGTTGTATATAATTGAATAGTCAAGCATTTTGTGCATTTCCAGTAGCCGGCAAAGTCGAGTAATTCTCTTTATTTTGAACTTCAAGGTGTAGGATATTCTTTACCGTTCGTTTAGGATGTTCGTTACTGTTCGTTTAAGATGTTCGTTACCGTTCGTTTAAGATGTTCGTTAGCGTTCGTTCTGGATGTTCGTTAACGTTCGTTTAGGATCTTCGTTAACGTTCGTTCTGAATGTTCGTTAATGTTCGTTTACGATGTTCATTAACGTTCGTTCTGAATGTTCGTTAACGTTCGTTTAGGATGTTCGTTAATGATCGTTCTGGATGTTCGTTAACAGCATTGTTTGTATTGCACTCAAAGAAATGGACAACTGTATCCAAATAACGATGCATTTTTTCCTTTTGTTGATGGTCATCTTGTCCCAATTTTGCTTGGCAAAGTGACGTATCAGTGCTACTTGCAGAAAATATATCAATATTTTGACAATAAGACCCTTTTATTTCTGGGTGTAACGTCCGCTAAGAGCTTCTATACAAATGGGAACGTCTGGTGCGGCTTCATGCCGTCATGCATTTCGGAGACGCCATTGAGACTACAAGAATTCTTGCCTGACTTTATTTACATATCCACTCTCAGATCTAATTTGCATCGCTATTTATGCACAAAATTCCGGTGCGTGGGTGAGTTCTGGACGTGGCAAGTTTCCATCCTTTGTAGTTCCGACATCGCGGACGTACAGACTTGCTTCCCTCCACGAAAATGACGTTAAAACAACGTTTAGTCAACGTTATTTTTATACCATAATTTATTTGTAATTGAATTCTGAAATAATTTTCGCGGAGAATTCATTGCCTTGCTATACAACGGATCTACACCCAAATTCTGAATGAATTTTCTAGCGGTTCTACACCCGAATTTCTGAATGAATTTCGGTTATTCTAGCCGATGCATTGCCATGCTTTCTAGCATATTTGCACGTTTCTAGCATAATTATTTTTTTTAGAATTATAATTTAGATTACTATAATATTTATAATTATTTACTATATTTTCTATTATATTAAACGTTTCTAGCATATTTGCAGCCTCGTCTCGTCTCTAAACTCGGCATGAGCTTCGTCGATTTCTTTCCTGGTCTCCTGAGCGTCTCGTTACTTGCGCTGAACTGCGCCGCTGCGGCGATAAAAATTGATGCTTTTGATTTACGATGAACGCTGACACTCAGCGCAACTCCTGCGCTACGAACGCTGACACGCAGCGCAACCATCGTGCTATGAACGCTGCAGCGTTCGACGTCACAATAAAACGCTACGTTGTATTGTGACGTCAACGCTTTCCTAGTTCAATTTATCTTTTTGTTTCCTTTTTGTCTTCTTTTTTTCTACTCCACATTACCAGTTCTTCTCCCTCTCCTCGTCCCCACCTCCTCATCCTCCCCTTCCTCATCCCCCCCTCCTCACCCTCCCTTATTTCCCCTCGCGACCGTTTGCCTCTCCCTCTCCTCGTCCCCCACCTCCTCATCGTCCCCACAACCCCTTCTCCTCCTCTCTTCACCCTCCCTCCCACTTCCCCCTTCCCTCACACTTCCCCCTCTTAATACTTTACATAAGCTAATTAACTGTTCGAGTTTATTTATGTTATATTGACATTATTAATTTATAGATATTTATATAGATATTGAGTTGCTTCCTTACGTAGCAAATGTGATCTGTGTACGCATGTATCTATGTGATCTGTGTACGCATATGTATGTGTGTAATCTGTGTACGCATGTATCTGTATGATCTGTGTATGCATGTATATGTGTGATCTGTGTACGCAGGTATCTGCGTACACAGATGCTGTTGTACGCATCACGATCACGATTGTACGCATGTATGTGTGTGATCTGTGTACGCATGTACCTGTGTACGCATGTATGTATGTGATCTGTGTACGCATGTATGAGAGTTCCTCTCATGCCATACACACGGAGCCGCTGGATCTCATTCTCTATTTTGTGGACTGAAGAGCGAGAACTGCCGAGTCATCGTACCGGCTGCCGTCTCTCTTATATAGAATTTTGTCGGACAGCCTCGAGGCTACATTGCTGCTATAGCTGCTACTTTTGCTGCTGCTGCTGCTTCTCTAGCTGCTACTTTTGCTGCGGCTTCTCTGGCTGCTACTTTTGGTGCTGCTGCTACTTAACTGCTGCTGATAGTTTTGCTCCTGCTGCTTCTCTAGCTGCTACTTTTGGTGCTGGTTCTCTAGCTGCTACTTTTGCTGCTGCTGCTGCTGCTGCTCTAGCTGCTACTTTTGCTGCTGCTGATGCTTCTCTTGCTGCTAATTTTTGGTGCTTCTGCTACTTTCAAGGCTGCGGCTATTGCTAATTAAACGCTGCTGCTGCTGCTATAATTCTTACTTAGATTGCTTGCACTGAGTGTGCTGATGATAATGCTGGTTACCATCGTTGCTGCTGATATTTTTAATATAGGTTTGCTTAACTTTTACTTAGGATATTTTAAACAGCATGATTACATTTATTCTAAAACGTAAATATGAATTCAATATTGTTCGTCGTTATATGACCATTTCGATGTGGTGTTCACACGACCTCAAAGATATGAGTGAGACTTGGTGATACATTTTTTATTCTTGTATGGGTCACCCGGAGCCAGTTTGGCCCAGCTTAATGGCGTATCAATGCTACTACGTTCGCTCACCTGTGCGTAAGAAATTAGGTCATTATTTTGACAAAATGATCCATTAATTTTTTTGAATGCAGGAAACTATCCGTCACCAAAACGATTGCTGATCATCCGTAGACTTTAATTCACCTGCTTTATGACCAATTTTACCAGAAGTGTAAATCTGATTGATGAAATTTTGAGCATTTCGAACAAGATTAATGATATTTGAAGGATTAAACTGTATTTTTTGTGTTCGATTTATTCGTTGCTTGTCGTTATTAAAAACTAAATTAATATTGAATTTCATCATTAGAAACACTAATACTGTATATAAATGAATAGCTAAGACATATTTGTAATAAATATTATTATTATTGCATATTATATTTGTGTATTAAATCAGCACTGTTTAAAATACAACCTTATGATCGTCAAAACAGCCCAGATTTGACTGCTTTTCACGTTTCCTGTCTCGGCATCGCTCTTCATTTCATCTCGCCAGCGACGTTCGAAAATTTCGATGCCGTGCGATTTTTTTCTAAGCGTCAACTCCGCAATAAATTGGACGCTGGAGCTGCAGCAGTGGCAGCCTCTTGAATACGACATTGACGAGCGCTAGCTTTTTCATTTCGATTCCTATTCCTGGAACTCAGGCTCGGAATATTCCAGCGTGTCTGGAATGGGAATGTTTGACTATCATATTAGGCGGGTATCATTGACTCTAATCCTCGGCTGGAATTAGAATTTAGTTGTTTAGATTTATTTCTACTATTCTGGGAGAATTTCCAGCGTTTGAAATAGGGACAATTAACCTACCCAATGCATATAGTTAAGCCAGGCTAAACGGTCTCGGGTGCGGCTCAAATATTTGTTTAACAAATATTGGATGCGCTTTATATGTCTCTTTGTTTCGACATGGACATGCATGGCAGAGAAATGATATTGGTGGCGATGAATATTCTTATCATATGATTTATTAAATCATTATTTCTCCTGGTTTGTGCTTCCCGTGTCGAACTGTCTTTCTGCCCAACGAGTGTGACGGGTATTAGAAAATTTGAAGTTTCCTCGGCGTCGAAGGATTCGCAGGCGGTGTAGGGGGCGCAGGTTGTCAATATGTGTTCCTTTTATTTGTAATATCGCAGGATGATTCGATGTTATGATTGACGTAGCGTCTGGCTGTTGATCACCGACATTTTAGAACAGAAATATACCATAGGTATTTAGCATGCATTAATAATTCGTATTTATCTTTGTTTCCCGTGACTTTGACGAAAAAGTGCAGCTTTCATTTTAGCCTGGGATTTTCGTTTGAGGTTTCGCTACTGGGTGCCATTATAGTTTTCGAATTTTTGAGAAGGAAGAATAAATTTACGAATTTTATATAGGGCAAAAATTTTCATAGAGCACAGTCCTAAATTAGATAAAATTCATTTGTGAGTATTACTGGAGTGTAAATATTTTATCGATCAATAGTGAATACGGTGAAATGTTTCACGATGCACATCATGAGATAGTTTCCAAAGCACAGGAAGTGCGACGGTTTTCTTGACTAGCGACGATGATTAGGCACTCGAGCCCACGACTGTGGTTTGTCATTGACGATACAAGAGCAGATCTTCCCAAGACATACGGACTAAAAAAATTCCTTCGGAGTTTTTTTTTTCTCGCAGGCATTGAGTCGGTCGTGCGTAGTGACGCTGCTCTGCCACGCCGGCCACACGGTCGTGCGTGACGCCAACACCGCCGAGTGGTGGTGGGGTGTGAGAGGGAGGAGTGGTGTGAGGTAGGTCCAGGAGGGGGAGGAGTGGTGTGAGGTAGGTCCAGGAAGGGGAGGAGTGGTGTGAGGTAGGTCCAGGAGGGGGAGGAGTGGTGTGAGGTAGGTCCAGGAAGGGGAGGAGTGGTGTGAGGTAGTTATTGAGAATATGTTGCCGAACTGCAGTAGAATTTGTGACCGAATTAAAAGGCAGCCATTATTTTTCGTCCTTGCCAATGGCTTTGACATTCTTCCTGCATCACAATATGTAACAAAAGGAAAATAGGTTCTATATAGGAAACTAACATCAAGATGGTTGATGTAGACGAAAAGTTTGCTGCCTGAGACAGAAGTATGCCGGAAAGTGATAAGAAAAACTTATCTGGCAACAGCCAATGAGTCAGCTTACGGATTCTACTGTGGAATTTGGGAAGATATTAGTATTAGTATTATTCATTAGTAAGAGGATATAGATGATGTCGGACAAACATGGGCAGCAATCAAGGCAGTAAAAGTATTGAATGCTCATGCAGAACGTTGAGTTGGATTCAGTTGGGAATACGGCAGGTCGTCAATTAGCAATTAAGGATCGCAATAACGACTTCTGCAACATGTGAGGGTCGATCATTGTCAAATATTCTACAACAATATGGAACAAATAATGTTTGAAAATAATTGAACATCTAAAGTGACACGTTTGCATCAATTTAATGCATTGACCTAATACCAGTTCACTGCTGCAGCTGAAGGGTAATTTATGTATCCATATTACTAAATTTAACCTCCTTGAGCTACCTTTAAATATTGAAAATATTAGTCAAATTTTTGTTTACAGTGTTTTTGTGGGTAAAAGGACAAATTTGAGGGATGAGGCATTGAAATTATTGAAAAAAACATTTTCATGACAAATAATAACTACCCTAGTGCTACTTGCCGATAGTGTGTGTGTATTTGGACACCACAACCCATCAATTTTTCTGCGATGCTGTTGCCCGGCTCCCGCTTATGGTAGCCGACATTTTTTACGTGGTAGCCGACGATGCTGTTGCCCGGCTCCCGCTTATGGTAGCCGACATTTTTTACGTGGTAGCCGACGATGCTGTTGCCCGGCTCCCGCGCTTATGGTAGCCGACATTTTTTCTATTCTCATGCCGACATTGACTATACGTCGAATATTGCTTGTGGATATTAGGAAAATTTAAATTCTTATGTTAATTGTGTCAAGGTAATTCTGTAAAGTTATTTTCATAATGAGCAGTCAATGTTCCATTGGTTCGTAGTTTGTACGAATACTGGAATGCGTTTCCGTTTCTCAGGCGTGCGTCGAAATTAGACAAACTCATCCTGTGGCTCCAGCATTGAATACTCCGAAATTGATTTATTTGTATCATAAAACACGTTTCGGTAAACTTCCAAGTCTTCATGTTTATGAAAAACAAAATTACAAAATTTACTCTATAGTTTGGAAGCATGTTTTTACGTAAACACTTCTCTATCATGCTCGAAATTTTTCTTGTCTCGCCGAGTACAAATATTTTCAGATGCATTGAAGTGGTGAAGCAAAGCTGTGATGTAAAACTCAGCTGAATGAACAAGAATTTCGTTCTCTCGTACGGCGCTCGTTACAGGAAGGTTCGTTTTCGGTAATTTAGAGGCTTTTCGCTCGATTGCGTGAAGGTTAACCGGCAGCTAACATGACACGGTTAGTTTTTCAGTGAAGCGTGTGCAGCTCTTCACGGAATCTGCTAGTGACTTTGAGTTTCAATCTTAGTAAACTCGGCTCATTTGCATGAGGCGTGTCTATTCTGGAATACTGAGCGTTAAATTTCTCGGCATTAAAATGAGAGAACGAGGGCTTTAATGGCGTACTTGGGCCGTGGCCTCATTAAGAATAGAGCGGCCTAGCAGATTTAGTAGGCCTATAGAGCGCGCGCCGCACTACAGCTCCCGCCGGAGAGCGATGCTAAAAAGCCTCGCCCAACTGCCCGCTAATGGCCGCTGCAATGAAGAAAAAATACACGAAATTTAGACTGGGTCGCAGAGGATGATCTCGTGTCAGCTCACCGCTTTAATACGAGCTACGTGCGTGAGAATTTCCCTCAAAACTTGTTACGTGTGTGAGAATTTCCCTAAAAACTTGTTATGTGCGTGGGAATTTCCCTCAAACTTGTAACGTGTGTGAAAATTTCCTTCAAAACTTGTAAAGTGCGTGAGAATTTCCTATAAAAGTTCAAAAATTACTAGATTGCTTAAGTCGCAAGTTTACCAGGAATTTAATAGCAAAGAAAACAGCCAGAATATTAACCATTTCTTAAGAATGAAAACGTTTCGGAGTCCAGCTCCATCGTCAGTTCAAAAGTTCAAAACCTATAAGAAAGTAAGAATCAATTAGAAAGCTAAATTCACATCGAAGATAAAAACATAAATTGACATCCATCACAATAATGAGGAGGATGCGCAAGTATGAGGAGTATGAGTATGAGGAATGAGGAGTATGCGCCTCATTCAGCTGTGCGCGTCCATGCCGAGCAGTGCAATGTTCCGGTGTCTGATAGTGATTTCAGAGTTCTAGCTTACACGACCGGTGTTACTGACCTACGGATTTTAGAATCCCTGTACATTTTTAAACAGAAATGTGAGAATTTCCCTCAAACTTGTTACGTGTGTGAGAGTTTCCTTCAAAACTTGTTACGTGCGTGAGAATTTCCCTCAAACTTGTTACGTGCGTGAGAATTTCCCTCAAAACACTTTCATGCACTAGGATACAGCCACAGGATTGCAGCGCGTCGACAGGGTCTGCACAAAAGCTATCATATGTGAGCGTCTTCTAGAAATTTTGTATGCGTCTTTAGTTTTGTTTTGATTTCTTTATTCAATTTACAGTTGATGGGTTTTCCTATCAGCATGAGTGTTAATATTAATTGATATACGTATGTGCAAAACTCGCTTTTGACTGTCGAAGCCTAAGCTGCTACTCGCACGTCTCGTAACACTCATATCAATGACTATAGACTTCTTCCAAATACTGATGCACTTCTTAAGTTGTGTATAACTCTGATCCAGTTTGCCCCGGCCCGAAACATTGTGCATCAGTGCTACGGCCGCTTTCTCCTCTTGCGTTGGGTGAAAAAAATGTCAGAATTTTTAGACAATAAGAGAAAGTAAATTTTTAATGTTCGCTACTAAGCGAATGTCTTTCTATGTTGTACCCGCACGTCGGTCTGGAGGGTTGATGCTGCTGGACTGGATAAGACGAAGGCCCTTGTCAGTGTACACGTCGGAAGTTAAAAATTTTACTGCAGTTTTTTTTACTTTACCCGGCTGACGATGAGCGTTTACTTCTACAGGATGACTCGCAAGAAATATCCCGGACTTTTAAATTAATTATATCTTCACTTCAACAAAGCTAATTATATTTACATTTCATGATGTATGTTTTTTTGTTCAGAAAAACGTATCCTACATATTTTTTCTAGCATTGAGAAAAATTACCATTGAATTAAGTTAATTTGAAACAGTCATATAATCAGTCAAAAAGTCGTGGTATATTCTTCAAGTGTACCCTGAACATCATTTTATAATATACATAAAATGAGGACAACAGAAGCAATATTGTTTCGGTCACACACAACAGAAACGATAATGCCCTCCATTATGATATTACCGACATTATATATGTACGCTGAGAGAGTACTGTGACACTGGTGAATTTTCCAGCACGCGTTTCTCGTTCATTCACGTTTTTTTCTGCTGTTTTACTCGTTGGAAGACGTTCAAATTATTCGAGTATTGAATATAAATGAAATTCTTTTTACTCAAATTTGAATGTTAATTGAGTCAACATCTGAACTTATCGCTACTTCTTCGCATAATGACTGACAACTGTTCTCAGACGAAGCATGCCGCTCGTCAAGAGCTTCTTCACTAGAATGGCTGTCAGTCTAGGTAGCATGCCGCTCATCCAGAACTTGTGAGATCTCTAGAGCTTCTTCACTAGAATGGCTGTCAGTCTAGCTAGCATGCCGCTCATCCAGAACTTGTGAGATCTCTAGAGCCTCTTCACTAGAATGACTGTCAGTCTAGCTAGCATGCCACTCATCCAGAACTTGTGAGATCTCTAGAGCTTCTTCACTAGAATGGCTGTCAGTCTAGCTAGCATGCCACTCATCCAGAACTTGTGAGATCTCTAGAGCTTCTTCACTAGAATG
>NW_025943963.1:0-28011 GCF_000764305.2 Hyalella azteca | reverse complement strand
CAACCTGCACGGTTGCGGTTGCGCCATAGTCATTCATCATAATAGGAATTATTCTATGAAAAAAGTTTGATAGTTCAATCAGCTTGAACAAAATTCAAACCAAAATACGGAAATGTTGCTTCATGCCTCATTGATAGTTTTCGCAAGTACACCTTGTAATCAAGTGAATTAATATGAAATATCTGCGTCCATGTTACTTATTATACGGCTCTGACACGCACCGTGCACCGACGTTCACGTGCGATTATTATAGTCTTTGAACGCAACAGAAAAACGACGTACTAACGTTATCGCTGTTGCCGCGTATTTATCGTCGGTTGAAGTTAATTGGTCGCCGCGCTGACGTGGAGCTGATAGTACACGCACTCTATGAGAGTCTACTTTGTGCAAGAGATTTCTCTCTTAGTTCTTTCTGAGAACCTACTTTGTACATATGAACTTTTTCTAACGCATTCTAAGAGTTTACTTTGAATACGAGACTTTTTTCTATCACGTTGTTAAAGTCTACTTTGAATATGGGACTTTTTTTTAGCACTTTCTAGGAGCCTACTTCGTTGATGAGACTTTTCGCTAGAGATTCGCTCGAGCTAACGGCCGGGCTCTTCGTACGGGCCATTAAATTATCTTGGCATGAATAATTGCCGTGCAAGTGTCGTTAGGTCTGTCTCCTGCTCGCTAGTTTGCTCTCGGACTACTAATCTTGATTTACAATTTGAGACAGAATCGAACTTCAGTTCGGTGTTGTTGGGTTGTTTTATGGTTGAGATTCTTTATGGGCTCGTATGAGTCGCTTAGTTCGGCAGTAGAACTTCCATGTTTCACTGAAATGAAATTACATTTAAATTTATCTATTATTCGGAATAAGTACCTAAGTTCGGGAAAATGGATATGCTCTTGCCGAGCAAATGCAAGCGGGCATCTGCAAATGCAAGTTTCATCATTTTTCATGGGGCCTGAGTGATATGTTAATTCAAATCTTAGCGGGGAACATGAAACACTAAAGGCGAGAATTACCAAGTCCAGAAATGTTTGTGCGGAAGAGCTCGCCATGCTTCAAAAGCTCCGTAATTTGTGTCTCTTTGTGGCGCCGCCATAGCTTTTCTGGGCCCTGGAATATTTCTTGGTAGCCGTCCTGACAAGATTCATTGCTCGCCGGTTCTTCGTAAGATTTATCTAGGCTACCCAAGGACTGCACCTCCTGGAGTTTCTTCTGGGCGCTACTTTTTCACCGGGCGTTCCTTTTTTATTGTTTCTTTTTCAACCCCTAATTTTTTAACTGAAAATTCAGAGAAATTTCGAAAAGGCGTTGCACTAATCGCGGAATTTATGGGCACAGCAGCTTGAGCTGACGGCCGCTGCTCAGCTCTCTGTTTAATTGAAACTAACGGGCAGCGTTCGGCCGGCCACGCGTTTGAGGCTTCTTTTGAACGGCAACGCTTACGCTGCATATGGACCGAGTACGCTTCTTCAGGTCGGTGTTGAAACTTTGTTTATTGTTCTTCTGAGTAAGTTTTTTCAGGTCGATGTTGAAATTTTGGTTGTTGTTGTTTTGTGTACGTTTATTTAAATCATTATTGATTTTTTTTGTGTTTGATCTTTATTTATTGTTTTTACTCCGCGTAATTTTTTGAAGTTAATACTGAATTTTTGCTCTGCGTACGTTTTTCTTGTCGGTACTAAATTTTTGGATATTTTTTTTGCTCTATTTGGTTAGAACAGCATTGTAACGATGCTGACGTGGAAGAAATGATAATAATCATAGCACACAGTAAACAAATCTACAATTATATCATCTTAACGTTATGTGTGTCGCTATGGACGGGATAATGTTGCTATGGAAGTTAGTTTTATTCCTTAAAGTACTTCTAGAAAAACCGACCTTGAGAATGTCCGTGACAGCATTGCACTCTAATCTAAAATCGAAGAGGCAGTTGGCCTGACCACAGCAGAAACAACGCCGCAAAACCACTGTGCTTCATCGACGTCTGTACAATCCATCACCCGTCCGAGCTTCCGAATCGCCATGTTTCTCTTATACTCACATTTTGAGGCTCAATTAATTTAGACCAGAATCAACACCCGAGGAATTTTACGCGTGAGTTAATACCAGCAGCGCTAATGAGCGCTTATTTCGGAGGCCGGCAGCGGCGCGATGTCTGGATCCCTCATCCAAACTTGGCTCCCTTTTTGGATTTTACACGAAAGTTTTACGTCACTTGGAGCCTGTTTTGTTTGCCTTGCTATCGAGGACTGCGTAATTACTTGGCGTCATTACCGAGGTGTTGAAAATCAACATGGCTCCATGCAAGTCCCTTAGCATAATTTTTGTGAGCCGAACAAACGCCCGTATGGAGGAGTGGTGGTACTGTTCATTTGCTGGTTGAGTGCTCTCGCATTGTGGAATTTCACCTCATTCTTATAGTTTATCAATAATATAATTCTTATTACATATTTTGATGCGTGCAACATCTTATTATAGATTCTATTGTTTTCATCTTCTTATAATTTTTTTGAATGAATAAAAGTGTTTGAGTTAGGCGTAAAGTGGTAATCAAGCTCTACGTAAGATCGCTCATTTCATTGAAAGCTACTATGGATAAACGTGCACCAAACTCCTAAAAGAAGTGCTACTGTGAAACATTTTCATGACGTAGAACAGCCACCCACCAACTCTCACCGATCGATGTTCTGTCACCCATTGGACACAACGGCAAGAAACACCTCCAATTTTTCTCCTTATTTGAACGTCACGAAAAGGTTTCTATGGCCAATGTTTGCTTAAAAGTCCCTTTTGCACAGTGTTTCTTTTTAATCAAAGTGATGCGACGCTTGCTTCTGCTTTGAAATTAGGGTCACAGCCACAAAATGCCATGCAAATAATGTCAGAATGGACAGCATAGCTCGCTCATAATTGAGATGCCTGACAAACTATGCCTAATTGATTAAATGTCACCTAAGTCGATGGCTATCAGGACTGTAGAATTTGGTTCGTGCGTCAGCATCAGCAGCTTGCGTCATGCTCAACGTACTTTTGTGATGTACATCGAACTGTTAGTTAACCTACTGTTGTAGCTTGCGTCGCACCGTTTAATAATTTACTGTTGTAAATATTGCAACCGTCTCACTAGTAGGTCACCTACTATTGTAGCGTACGCCATCCTGTTTAATAACTTACTATTGTATGTACGTATATATAGCAACCGTCTCTCTAGTAGTTCACGTACTATTGTAGCGTACGTCACTGTACGTACTATTGTACCTTAAGAAGCCTTTTGGCACGAAGCACCATAGCATCATTGGTCACTTTTTACATAGTAATGTTGCAACTTACAAACTACCTTGGTTGGTTTTCATGGAGAAATGTGGGAATTGTTTGCTGCGTTTCTTGAAGACATATTCTATCCTCATTATCCTATAATATTTCAATATTACCATTGTTTATAGCCATCGGCTGCGTTTTTAGAGTTTTCTCTCAAATCCACACGTTTTTGCACCACAATCTTCACAATTTCTGCATTATACATCATTTTTACAATCTCTGCAATTGTACACAATTTGCACAGTCTCTGCCCGACAATTCGCACAAAAAAGTTGCAAAGATTACTCAAGGATATATTCCTTAACTGGATTGTCCACTCATCTTTAAGGTTATTTTTATTGTTGATTGTTTCGCTGGTTTGAATTTTTCTAAGTCAAACACCACCTCATTTAGCTTGTGATATCCGCAAATTTCCTTAAAATTTTAACACAATTTTTAACTATAATTGATTTCAAGATTTTTGCTATTCTGCTATCCACGTTCCTCAATGTTCTTCTCTGAAGTTTTTTACTTTACTGTTTCACTCTTTTTACTCTCGTGCTTTCAAATTTTTTACTCTTATGCTTTTAAATTTCTTACTTCCAGGCTTTTGAATTTTTTACTCTCGCGCTGTCAATTTTTTGCACTTAATTTCTTTTAATTATTCCGTGTGATAACGAGCGTTGTTGGCTGCTGAACGGTTTTAATGGATTTTGTCCCAGGCTTAGATTTTAACGGCATTTTCTGTATCAGGAAAGTTCGATTGCACCTGACCACAATGGCTTGTGTTTACACACCATTTCGATACTGATAAATTTTCAGTCCACTATTGTTTTACTCAATAGAATTGATGTGGAGGTTCTCGATAATGTTTAAATAATATTAAAATTCAATGAAAAAAATTCAGTAGATTCTTACTAATGCTGAAATACCACTAAATTTATAGACGGACCAGCAATTTTTCTATCTAGTTTAGACGACGCCAGCCACTAACTACACATCAGAAGATATTCACTAAATATTCAATCTTGCTGACCTCCGCCCTATCTCAGAAAAATTTGAGTATCATTGTCTAAATCGTGATGCAATTTTAGAATTTTTGTTCGTCATCCTGTGCTCTGTACAGCTCGGCAAAAAAAGGCCGCATCAGTGCTGCGTCCGCTCGCTTACTGGGCGTAAATAGGGAAATATGTATGTCATTATTTGGGTAATATGACTCATTCATTTTTCTGAGTGCCGCACACCCGGGATTTGTTTGCGATGCATTACAGAAATCGAGCCTACAAATAGTAAAAAAAAAAACAATAAAATAATAAAAAATTCGTAAGTTATTTGTAAGGCAGGGGCTGTTAATGAATTGTTTGATCTCGATGGCTATTAGTAGGAATGTTTGATAGCGTCAGCGTTTTGTACTAAAGGTTTTAATGAGAAATGAGTTTTTATTCAGCAAGTATGGTGAGAAGTGATGAATAATGTCCATGTCAGTGCACAATAATTATTGATTGGTGATCAATAATTATTGATTGGTGATCAATCCTTGTTTGAGGCTGTAATATATCCTTCGAGCTGCAATTAGAATCTTTTGAAATGATTAAAATTTGATATTTACCTATTGAAAGCCATTCTAATGTAATAATAGTACTACGAATAAATCTCGTCGGAAATTCTTAATACTCTTGTGTGACTGGAATAACAAACTTTATTCCAAAAAATTCTCTACATAATAGTATTCGATGAGGTGCTGATATTTACTGATGAGGTGCTGATATTTACATGTTTTTCTGGCCATTACGCAATTGATAAGGTGCGTTGGGTGCGTTAAGTGCTTCGCTGGCGCGTCTCGAGGTCCCCGACGTCTGCGGCGCATCAACGTGTTTCTTTCAGCGTATTTCCCTCAGTGCAACAGCGTATTTCTTTCAACATATTTCTTTCAGCGTATTTCCCTCAGTGCAACAGCGTATTTCTTTCAACATATTTCTTTCAGCGTATTTCCCTGAACGTGTCAGCGTATTTCCGTCAGCGTATCAGTATTTCTTTCAGCGTATCAGCGTATTTCCCTCAGCGTATCAGCGTATTTCTTTCAGCGCATCAGCGTATTTCCCTCAGCGTATCAGCGTATTTCCCTCAGCGCATCAGTATTTCCCTCAGCGTATCATCGTATTTCCCTCAGCGTATCANAGGAAATAGGATTCGTTTTTCGGTGTAGCTTAGGAAATAGGGTGTGTTCCCTAGTGTAGCTTAGGATACAGGCATCATTCTTCGATGTAGCTTAGGAAATAGGGTGTGTTCCCTAGTGTAGCTTAGGATACAGGCATCATTCTTCGATGTAGCTTAGGAAATAGGATTCGTTTTTCGGTGTAGCTTAAGAAATAGGGTGTGTTCTCTAGTGTAGCTTAGGAAAAGCTTAGGCAATAGGGTGTGTTCCCTAGTGTAGCTTGGGAAATAGGATTCGTTTTTCGGTGTAGCTTAGGCAATAGGGTTTGTTCCCTAGTGTAGCTTAGGATACAGGCATCATTCTTCGTGTGGCTTAGGAATAATTGTTCGCTTTTCAGTGTCTTTGGAGAAATAGGGTTCGTTCTTCAGCGGAGCTAGGAAATATGATTCGTTCTTCTGCGTAGTTTAGAAAATAGGGTTTGGTCTTTTGTGTAGCTTTGGATATAGGGTTCAGTCTTCGGTGTAGTTTAGGAAATAGGGTTCGGTCTTCAGCGGAGCTAACAAATAGGTTTCGCGGTGGTAAACAGCATACAGTTTAGGTAATTGGGTTCATTCTTAATCATGGCTACAGAATTAGGGTTCGTTTTTAAGCGTAGATACATCTTTTTTTTTTGCAGTTAAGTAAATGGGATCATTTGGGTTGAAGTCGTTTGCATTTCTTAGGTCGTAGTATGTCTGTCATCTTCTATGCTCTACGGATTAGAACCGTAACCGAACATAGCGCGCTGCAACTGAACTGTAGAAATGCTCCTCAATGGAGCTAGAAAAATCTCATGAGATTAAGCAATAATCTCCAGTTTCTTATTTTTACTGGCAAATAAATTAAAAAGTGCGTAAATACTACGCAGAACGCAGTAACTGTCGATTAAAATCGTTCATTTGCCGACCGTTCGCTGCCCTGCGTACGAATTATAGCAAGCCTCCCAAAAATTCGCCTCTGATCGGGCAAAAATAGGTCGGGATTACAAACACAATAGCTACAAGTGCATTGCGATTTGGATATGGTCTCACTCATTTCTTTGAGTGTGGAGGACCATCAGGCTGTTTGTTGTTCCTTTATCCCATTGCTCCTGACGTCCTCGGAACAAGTATCCTGCAGGGAACAACGTTGCGTTGTGGTCCCGAAACTGCCATAGGCTCGGCCGCGATAGGCCTCCTGTGTCAACAGCCTCTCGGCTCCCAGCTCCTACCTCAGGCTGGCTAACGAGCTCACCGCTTTCCATCTACTTTCTATTTCGTCTGATATTTTTTTACATCTAGTGTTGTTTATTCCATGAAAATTTTAGCAATATTTTATATATTTTCTGAGATGTTGTTCTTACAAGGTCTTATGGCAAATGATAGACAGTAAGCAGCATACAGTCTTTAGTATATTGGCCGCACTTCCGTGTGTTTTAAGAATTGAATTTTTGGTTCTTCAAATTCTGAAAAAAGCCGCTGTTCCCTTTTATTTTTCAAAGATGCTTGAATTTTGTTAATTCTAACAATTCATCTCAATATTTTGAATTCCACGCAGAAAGTTTTGTGGTAAAATTCTTAAACGCGAAGCGCTTATTTCAATTCATGTTGCTATTATTTGAAGGGATTTAAGAACAGTTTCAAATTTCCTTTTTAGTTGAATTCATGTTACTTGAATTTTACTAGATTAAAGAGCAGTTATGGAATCCCGTTTTATTTGGAATCATTTTGCGGTGATATCTATGGATTTTAGAGCAGTTTTAAATGACAAGCGAGCGCGCGGATCAATGCTCTTATCTTGAGATCTGAGGAGAGCACAAGGCGCCTCGAATAGCACCTGTCGATCGGCGACCTGAGCCTGAGAATCGATGAGCCGCTCATGTGAGGGCTGGCGTGGATAAAGTGCTTACGCTGCCCACGCACGAACTTGACGGCAAGAAGGTGGGTCATAACGACACACTTTTTGTATGTATTCAGGACTTTGTCTTCATTATGGATAATATTCTATGAAATTATTTTTAGGATTGACTTCTACGACAGATTAACGTTGTGTCGCTGGAGCATGTCTATGAAACTGTAAAGTTTAGTCCTGCTACAGAATTTTTTTACAGTGTAAATAATAGGCCTATATTATTGAAGTATTTTTTGGTTTAAGAAAATTGGTGTGTTTTGAGTGCATATTGATAACCTCATTTTACGGTGTAATTTTACGTAGATGTTCGATGATTGAATGCTACGATCTTTTCTGCCTTATGCCGAGAATGAATATGAGATTGATATGATGAATATGACCGTGAATATGATATCACAATATGCACTATTGAATTTTTTTTGAAGTGATGCACATTAGCGTGTGTGGCGTCATTATGTTATATCAAATCAAATAATTGAGCCATCCATTAAATTTTGAAAATAAAAATCCTTTTTTTTGTTTATTGCACCCAATCCTCGGGGGTAATATTACCTACTGAAGCTATAAATATGGCAGAGCAAAATTGATCCATAATGCATCAGGTCATAAACCTAAAATTAATGTTACTCCATGACGCATCAGGTCATATTGCCATAATTAATGTTGCCTTATAATATATAAGGTTTTTATTGCTATAACTAGTGCAGTCATATACTGCATCAAATTATATTGCTACAATTACTGCATCAGCAACACTGCACCAGGTCATATTGCAATAATTAATTCATCAGCAACATTGCACCAGGTCATAATTACAGCATCGGTAATGCTCCCCAAGGGGTGGCCGCAATTGACTTCTTATTACCGTTTTCTGCGGCCGTCACGAGAGCAGGGGTGACTGATACAAATTGATGGCCCCAGGGCGCCGCCCCCCATAAACGCCACTAATTGCCTGGGCTTTTATGCCCGTAGGGCCTACGGCCCCGTGACGCTTGGCTTTGCTGTATCACTGTTAGGAAATACCTCTTGTGTAAATTGTGTAGCGTGCCCTCCTTGTGTAACTTGTGTAGTGTGTGTGTTAGTATGGTTGCCTTTGTGCCTGCAAGGATTTGATTTATCCTACCTTTATCATATTTTTCAATAATGCCTTTGCATCTACCGGCCGAGACCCTATCATAATTTATTGCAATTTAATACTACCTAATATCCATGGTCCCTAAATTATATAATAATTCATTGCTATCTCATATGGGTGCTGCTCAAAATCTAATTAATGATTTTCCTCTTCCCCAGATTGACCCAAAACTGGCATTCCCACGACGTGCTCACCCAAAGGTAAGTCTAATTATTTATCTAATTATTTAAATTATTAACGTCGTAGGCATGCTATAGCATGAGATATTTTTTTCATCTGATCCACGGTGTGCAAGATTTTGTTTCCCTGACGTGGCTTCTTTCAGATACTGAAATGTATCCTAAATATTTATGCTTATTAGGCTAGCAAAAATCACCTGTCTATTGCTGTTTACCATTAACTGAACTGCTAATTATCACAACCAAATATAAGTGTACGGTCGTTGTGAGGTAAAACGAACGCAGTGTTCAATCACCAGCGAGAAAATCAAATGTGAATGCCCGATCGTTAAGAAATATCACTTTTCTCATACAACCGCGGCTCAGCAATAGCAGTAATGGACGTCCAGATAAGAATTACTGCCCCGTTCGCGACCGTCGAAAATCGGCCAAACATCGACCACTTTTATACCACGTAAAATTTATGACAAAGCTGAGGTTATTCCTGTCTCGTTTGATCTAATAATGAGCGCCGTGCTGTGTGCTGTGTCACTGCACGCTGTGTGCTGTGTCACTGCACGCGGTGTGCTGTCACTGCGCGCTGTGTGCTGTGTCACTCTCTTATACACATCTAGATGTGTATAAGAGACAGTGTGAGGGCTGCACGGCTCATGTGAGGGCTGCACGGCTCATGTGAGGGCTGCACGGCTCATGTGAGGGCTGCACGGCTCATGTGAGGGCTGCACGGCTCATGTGAGGGCTGCACGGCTCATGTGAGGGNACCTGCCTTATCATTCCTCATGACCAGCCTGACCTGCCTTATCATTCCTCATGACCAGCCTGACCTGCCTTATCATTCCTCATGACCAGCTTGACCTGCCTTATCATTCCTCATGACCAGCCTGACCTGCACCTTATTCCTGGTCGCGCGCAACTTCCTAAGATTTTGCAACTGTTAGCAAATATAAATCGTAATCGACGCTTATTATAGAGCTGGATATTTTAAAATTTTCTTACTTAGATTGCACGTCAATTTCTGATCATTCGTTGAGAGTCTGTACTTGCGTCGTGATTGTTAATCACTGCAGACTTACAGTGCTGTTCGGCATTCGTGATTTATTGTGTTTGTTTTAATGACTCGCGAATATTCAATGTTTCTCGTTAACTGACATTTTATTGTATCGTAAGATAATACACTACACTGATGCACTGGTAAGCTGATACTTGATGATGGATACTTGATATTTTTTTTAAATAAGCTGAAAGAAATGACATGAGTTCTGAGCTGTTGTATGTATGAGGCAAATGAACACCGCGCATGATATGCTGTGCTGTGACGTCGCATGAACACCGTGCGCATGAATATGATGCATTTATTACTGTAATAGCAGCCGAGTGATGAGCATGACGCATTCAGTATAGCAATAGCAGCGGAGTGATGAGCATGACGCATTCAGTATAGCAATAGCAGCCGAGTGATGAGCATGACGCATTCAGTATAGCAATAGCAGCCGAGTGATGAGCATGAGCATGACCCGTGGCATGAGGCGGCATGCGCAGAGGCCGAGGTCCCAGAGGCCATGCGTGCGGCTGCCGTGCGCACGGCGCATCGCGTGCGTGCAAGCATCAGGGCACAGATTACAGCGCCAGACTTGGCTCGCCTCGAGGCACATGGAGGGCCAGCCGGCCAGTCCACACGCGGCCTGTGCACGAAAATGACCCCAGACCTCTTGGTCTGCCAGTCTTCATGCGGCTTGCTCATGAAAACGATCCCAGACCACTTGGTCTTCCAGTCCACAAGCTGCCTGCACACGAAAATTACCACCGGACCACTTGGTCTGCCAGTCCATCTTTATCTCCTCATAAAATAATCGCAGACCACTTGGTCTGCAGTCTACACACGGCATGCACACAAAAATGACCCCAGATCTCTTGGTCTGCCAGTCCGTCTCTGTCTCCTCATAAAATGATCCCAGACCACTTGGTCTGAAGTCTACACACGGCATGCCCACAAAAATGACCCCAGATCTCTTGGTCTGCCAGTCCGTCTCTGTCTCCTCATAAAATGATCCCAGACCACTTGGTCTGCAGTCTACACTCGGCATGCACACAAAAATGACCCCAGATCTCTTGGTCTGCCAGTCCATCTCTGTCTCCTCATAAAATGATCCCAGACCGTTTGGTCTCTTGGTCTGCCAGTTCTTCATACGAAAATGACCTCCGATTACCAGTTCTTCTTATGGCATCACTGATCAAAGGCTTATCCATCAACCGGTTATAACTGCTGCCTTGCATAACCTGTTATAATTACCGCATTATATTGCAAGTTGGGTTTCGGCACGCCATTTATAGCGGGCTAAACCTTCTCTCAGTGGAGGCAGTCTAAATATTAGTAATTCAGAGCCTTCTTGCCGATCAACGTGTATGAAATCGTCTGTTATTATTATTATATAACTCGTAAAATGGTTAACACGAGATAGGGAAATTTCACGTTTTCTGTGTTGCCTGACTGTAAAATAATTTCGATTTCCAAACCAAACTATGAATTATGTGTTAAATGATAAAAAAATAACATTTCTCTTTTCCTATAATGGAACATAGAAGGGAGCGACATGCTATTCTTTGGCTAGGATAGAGTGCTCTAGTGATACCACTCTTTGGTAATAGTTGAGGTGATGAAGACAATGGGATTCCACCTGGCACATGCCGCTGAAATAACAGGCACGGTTTTCTTGTTAACCAGAAGTAGTTGATGTTGTTTAAACGAAATTAACTTGTAATAAACGTTTTTCAATATTTCCCTTGCTGAATGCTATTCTTTTGCTTCGATGAGACGTGGAAGTCAGGATGCTATGTCCATACTTGAAGCCTCCTCGCCACGGCCTGCTGCTCGCGTGACTGTATGTATAGTCAGAATTAATCTTCTGTTCAGGCTCCTGCTGATCGATGCCCGGTCTTTTGAGACCATCCTTGCGTTTTCTTCCTCAGGGCTCGCTGTATTCTTGCAGCAACTTCATGTTTCGTACATCATTGAAATCCGAAGTGAAGGATTACCGGTGTTTGCTATTCGTCAACTCAAAACGTATTCAGCTGAATTCAACCTCGATAACCTCATTTTTACGTACAAAATTGTCATGTAAGCCTGCTAAGTGAAGGAGTTTAGACGGTTTTCTCAACCTGTTAAAATAGTTCAAGTTTTTTATTGAGATATTAATACTTAAATCCCATTACCTATACGACCTATATTTATGCTCGATTTCAAAATTGCATTGTCTCTCTTGAGAATTTCTGGGTACTCTAAATTCTAAATATCAGTCTCTTATAGAATCTGATTTTCCTTTTACCAGCCCTCACAGTGCAAGCGGCCTCATATCATGGCTCGCGCCAAAAATACAGTACCCGGGAGTTCACATTTCAGTTGTGTAGGCTTAGGCTGTGGGCGCGGAGGGCAATGAATAGGCTATACAGTGAGAGAAAATCAAGATTTAGCGCTTATGACGCCTCCCTGGGCGCTACTACAGCGGCGGAGCTAATGTTTCTATAGAGCGCTTTATATGCTAACTGCAGCGCCACGTAGCTGCTCCAGTCCCACGTGTATACTCAGAGAAATTAGTGGGAATACGTTCAACATAGAGTGATACATGGGTCATGCTGCCCCTGATTTTGACATTAATATTGCGGAGATGTAATTTCAGAAAATTAGTTCGATGATGCAAACATGGGTTAAATATTTGAGAGAACTATTAAGTATTACATATTGATTCTTATTGTAATACAATTCCTGATATATATTATAGTCAAAACACAGACCGTGTAAATAAACTATAGGTAATCTTGAGAGACGCACATAACAGATAGACCAATGCATGATTTTAAATCCTAGATACGATGCATCTCAGTTGTTAATAGTTGTAAATGCTGCCCAAGGACGCGTGAATTGTAACACCATGTTCGAGATTCTGGATCCTGCAAATCCTATAAATCCATCTTCTAAACGACAACAATATCTAGGCCGGAACATGAACAGGCCGGAACTATAGAAACATGAACACTATAGGAATATGAACCCTATTGAAACATGAACCCAATAGAAACATGAACCCCATATATGAAAATGAATCCATAGAAACATGAACCCCATCTAGGAAAATGAACCCTATAGAAACATGAACTCTATAAGAACATGAACCCAATATAAAAGACATATCCGAAGTAATCTAGAAGATCTATTCGCGCTCATTATTTACGAGCGCTGACGTAGCTGTCGAATTGCTTCATTACGAACTGTGCTGCTGAAAAGAAATCTTGCGAGTGTTGGCGTGAGCCCATTTAAGAAAAGCTCCTCCTTGAGGCCGAGCTGTCACTTTGACGTTTGTAGTTCATTTGTTTCTTTTTAGGGCGTAGAGAACTCGAGGTATCTTCGCCAAGATAATAAAGGCAACTGTTGGATTATTCGTGTACGTCAAGCTATATGGCAGCGATCTTCATTTCTCCAGACTGATATCGAAGCGTGGAAAAATTTTCTCTTTTATCTGGACAAAATTAAGATTTTTTCTTCTGATTATTATGTTCGAGTTATTCCGCTTCTAAACAGACAGCTTAGAATTGCATTGGACGGTGGAATCGCTGGTCCCTAGCGAATGTTATATATTCTGTGATGGCATATATCATCAATCAAGTGGGCTGAAGCCAGATCGAGTTGATGAAAGCGATGTCAAATAATCTGCAATATAACGAACTTGTTAACCGGAAGCGTGAGGAATGAACAATGTTGGTTGTTCAAGACCAGCAGTATGTTGAAGGAACACTGCTGCTTGGCTATGAATAACAAGCAGTACGGTGAACGAATAATGAGAGTGTGATGGTATAGAAACAATACGGGCGTATTAAAAAGCGGACTGCAGAGCACTAGCAAGCAGGTACACACGCGTGCACAAATGGCGAACGGAGACGCGCATGACACAGACGTCAAGTGAGACCCACAAATAGATCACAGGACCTGGCGTGTCTCTAAACAAAAACAAGCTCCTGAAGAAGCTCTAGGCGATGCCTTGCAATGAAAAACGCCACGTGTCACTCGCAGCGACGGCTCGCTCATCCGTCACCGGTAGCTGGGGCTCGCTTCGTGACAGTCCCCGTAGCTTTGCTAATGTACCTCAACCCCGCACTCTGCGGGCTCGAGCACTGCCCTTATTTGACTGTGTTTTATATTTTTAACTTTGCTTTGTAAATCAGCGGTGGTTTTAAAGTGGCCGCTGGTTGGCCAACAGCTGGACACTGCCCATATTTACATATAAGCAACTTTTCCGTACAGATCAACGATGGCTTTAGAGTGGCCGCTGTCTTGCAAGTTGACCGACGCTGAACGAATCGAATTTGAACAAAAAAGGCTTAAAATTATCGAAAAATCAATGAGGATACGGCACAGACAGCCTGGGCTCTTAGCACCAAAATAAATATTGTTCAGTTGATAATTTTGGAGAAAATAATAGAAATTTATCAGGATTCATTCCAGTTAAAGGACTAGATACCGTTTTGTAGTTCTCATGAAATGATTATTGAAATTTTTTGATGAAGAATTTTCTTAGATTTAATATTTTTGATAGAGTAGAGTTCGGTCCTGTTTTTCTGCAAAAATATTTGTTTTATGTTATCTTTAATTGACGAAAGATGATTTCATGATGAGATATCGATATACAATTCAGCATTTATGTGGATGACGAATAGCGTGTTCCCTTGGCTGGAACACGCTAACTGAAACTAACTCATGTTGCTGATGAAACTCACTCATGTTTCTGATGAAACTCAGTCATGTTGCTGATGAAGTCAAATGTTGGTTTATCAGGGGCCCGAGGGCGCGCGGCTCCCTAAATCACGGGCGACGAAACTGCCCTGCCGCCTCAGTATTGATCAGCGCCTACCTGGGGGAGCTCCTTTGACCTGCTGTTATTTCTGTGTGCCTGACCTGCCGCTCCTCTGCCGTGCCTGACCTGCAGCTCCTCTGCCGTGCCTGACCTGCCGCTCCTCTGCCGTGCCTGACCTGCCGCTCCTCTGCCGTGCCTGACCTGCCGCTCCTCTACCGTGCCTGACCTGCCGCTCCTCTGCCGTGCCTGACCTGCCGCTCCTCTGCCGTGCCTTACGTTGCCGCTTCATTTCTGATGCATTTTGGAAAACATTTTTGCCATTAAATAAAAACTACATCAACTGTACTCCATTGCTTGTGCTTGTTTCCCTGTACTTATTTTGTTTCGTCTTCGTGATCAGGAGCTTCGTATTTTCGACTTCCATTATTCGTTTTCTCAGAAGTTAGTCCGAAGTTTCAGACCACCAAAAATAGACCGGAATTTCCATGTTCCTGTGGCCGTGAGAGATGTAGCGCTCAGTTCGCCTCGTCCTAAATGTCTTTCGTATTATATAATATTTTGTGTCTACAGTCGTGACCAGTCGGAGCTTTCGTTTAGATTTTAAAAGTTTGTATGATGTTCAAAAGATTTCTTTGAAAACATTTAATTCTGGCTTAGCCAACGAGACTCGCGGGTGTCATAGAATCCCTGAACGTTTACTGCCGGTGAAATTCATTCTTTTTATGGTTCGGACACGATATTTCAAGCCAGTCGTGATGCCTGAACGTTTAATTCACAGCATGAAAATAAATTATGTTCAGGTGAGCATAAATCTCGCTAGGAACGAGATGGAAACTGGATATTGTCGCAGCCTTTTGAGTGAAGTTTTTGCCTATTTTATGCCGTTTTAAGCCGAGCTGCCGCGTATCATTTGGATGAGTATCTGAGCTCACAAGTGCGCTCTCCCTCAAAACTCCAGGCCGTGGCGCCGGCGATTAAGGGAGATGAATTTGACGAAAATACGTGATGACGTTATATCTTTACTGCAGCGCAGGCGAAGTGTTCGCTTTCCAGTCTTGCTTGTCATATTTTATTTGAAAATTAAGTGGGTACAGTTGGCGTAAAGTAGCACTCAAAATCATGGAATCTACGGCCACCTTCTACTTGTTATGTCTGGTAGGCTTTTGGGATGTATAGCTGCCCCAGGCCACGCTGGTGCGCCGTCGAAAGAATTCTTAACGAATAATAAAATTTTAATTCGTCCTAAAATACCCGAAATCAGTTTATTTGTAGCCCACATTAAAAGAATGCACAACATAAGGCACTTTCATATTATTATGCATTATCATTGCAAGGCATCGCCTAGAGCAAGCATTTGCCAGGCATTTAGAGCTTCATAACATAACATGCATTGATATCAGGAGATTCTGTGACGCAATCGAGTGCAAGCTTCTTATATGCTGTGACACTGAAAAAAAGATGCGATTTGTAAGTTCCAAGCCGAAACATTCCATTTTTCAAGTGCAACCGTAAACCAGTTTTCCAAGCCGACGTGTGAGCAAACTGCCTTAAGCTCAAACATTTAGTGACGAAACTCACGAATTACACATAAAGTTACAAATATCCACTAGTTTCAGGGAAAGCCAGTTCTGTGTCTGGATAGTTTAGATCGATGGAGTTGCCTTTAGTTTCCACAACATGAGCACAAATTTAGAGAAACTTTGAATTCACTCATGTTCGAATATGTCAAGTGGCTCGCAAACAAATACCTACATATATAGATTACCTCAAACTATAAATCAAATGTTTTATACTAAGCGTTACTTTGTCGTTTTACCTTTTCATTCTTTATGGATTTTATGTTTTGTATTAGAATTTTGCAACAATATCGCTTTGGATTTAAAAGAACTTGGGGATTTCCAATAATCTTATAGGTGTTTTCTGTAGTAACAAACATTATTGTGTTTGATCATTGCAGATTCCCCTGTCGTCATTGGAAACATGTTATCTTAACACAGAACATGTTGATGGTGC
The DNA here is from genome assembly GCF_000764305.2 of Hyalella azteca. Lineage (NCBI taxonomy): Eukaryota > Metazoa > Arthropoda > Malacostraca > Amphipoda > Hyalellidae > Hyalella > Hyalella azteca. Next base: position 11,459 of record NW_025943963.1, on the reverse strand, counting down.
ATTGAATCACGAACCAATGATTGTCTTCAGTGTGCCATTCAATCTAATTGACCATCATCAGTCTAAATTTATCATCCATGTTTTTTATTTGTGATTGTGGAAGGCACGCCAGTAAATCATCGAGGCATGTGCTCAACAAGTCAATTTCTGGCGATAGCCTTCATATACACTCAGAAAAACAAACAGCTCATTTAGTTCAAATGGTGACCCACTTTCTTATCCACAACAGTAGCATAGAGCGGACGTCGCTATTTCGGCCAGGCAATATTGGTCATGTATACGACCCAAAGAAGAACAAAAAGTGGGTTGCTATTTCGAATAGTCTCACTCATTTCTCTGAGTGTACAGCTCATCATCCCGTGCGCTATTATTCATCGCGGACGCCGCGACCTGGAGTCTTTGTTGGGTTCGATCCAGAGCATTTTTTAAATTAAAAAAGTAATTTTTGGAATTATAAAATTCCAGAATTATCAGCTGGTTCTTCTGATAATTGAAAGAGTGATTTAGGTGCAGATAATTCGCATTGGCTTTGGTTGGAGCTTGCACTGGTGATGTCAGGTACAAATGCACAACGTCACGGTGACGGACGACTGGTCTATTATTAATAACTCTGAGCTGTGGCATACCATCTTCTCTCCCTCTCTCTTACTTGACCATCTCTAGGTCGGTATAATTGGAAACAATCAACAGATTTTTGGCGGACAATGATTTACCGGCATTTTTATCAAAAAGTAATTATAACCTTTTTAGAAATTTAATATTAATCATTAATTTTTAGTTCTCTACAACAGTCAATATTTAACGGAATTTCTGTGGCTACTGACTGACCGACGCTTATATACACTGATGTTTATAATCTACCTAGAATTTCAATATCAATTACCTATATTTGGCTCCTCAAATTAGGCAATATATAACGGAACTTTGGTAGCCACTGACTGACCGGCACTCATAGTCACCGCTAATTTATGATTCATAATTTCATTATAGTTCCGCAATTGAATATCGGCTGGCTTTTACAACTGAAATACTGGATGCATGTGGCGTGTGTTGATTATAATTGCATGGGTTAGTGGGTGAAACTCACGGTCGTTCGACCCATTATTCATTTTGCCGCTGGTCTGCTGCTGTTTGTGTGAAATGGTCTTTTTATCGTGTTCAGGAAATAATTGAGATTATTGCAATTTCTCCCGACGTTCAACACCATTAAAGCTATTAGATGTAATTTAGGAAAATGCAGATAATGCAAACTATACAAGTATTCTCCGATATCTCTAACATTTTGTGGTCTTTTCTCCTTTGTATTCCAAATAAATTAATTTTCAATTTAAGTCCTAACCTAGGACCAAATGTTAGAAATAAATACTGTAGAATATCTAGGTTTATTCCGTCAATGAAATATATTTATTACTTTATAATTACAACCTAGTAAGCCATCCTATTTATTTTACGAGACATCGTTAATGCTGTCGTTCATACGTCAGAAATCGTGACCGCTGCCAGGCGCATCAGTGCCAGAGTCTGTCAGGTGGTTGTCAACTGACCGACCTCATCTCTGCACTCAGAGAAATCAATGAAACTTTGTCCGAGTACCGATGTATTTTTTACCATTGTGTGTGTCATCTTGACCCTTTTTAGCTAATAAAATGGCGTATCAGTGATACGACCGCTCTCCGCGCATGCCAGAGTACAGTGTTGTTGCAAATAAGCTTTGAACGCACGTCGTGACATTAACTGAATAGAACGATACTCGATGTACAGAACCGATGCAAGAATGTTATTCAATTCTCACCATCTATCAACGTACATTAACGACGTTATAATTTATGACGCTAAAATATTTACTGTAATCAGCATGAAATGTTTCGAAATTCGTTCATTATACGCCATGTAGTCAATCCGTTAACACTAATGCTATGTCAGCAAATATTGGGCGTTGAAAAAATATGCTTCATTTTTCACCCAATTATGCCATTTATTGAAATAATCGACCACTTATTACTGGCCGTTGAAAACCCGTACATAATTTGTTGAGCAACATTAGGTTTTAATCGTGCAATCAATACTGGTATCGATTATCCATCAAGCTAAACATGAATGTTCTAATTTTCCCGTATATTCTGCACCGTCATCCATTATATATGAAATACAGATTATATTAGCGGTAGCGATTCGTAAGTTCTGACATTTTATGATGCGTTTAAATGTTCAGGTATAAAGTTTTATTTAACACGAATTTTTTATCGAACATTCGCCACGTGGAAAATGGAATATTCGTCCGAACATCAGAGGCTGTAAATAAAGGCATCTTCTAACTTTTCTAATTAATTTGATTCAATTTGTCACAAACTTGTTAGTTATGAACTCATTTGTCAAACTTACTTGCGGCAATGAAGATCAGTTCGCTGTAAGGAAAAGTTATATAATATGGAAAATTTTTTAAGGGAAGTTTTACTCCATCGTTTCTTGCCACTCAGGGAAATGATCGGACCATCGTTCACATAGAGATAAAATTTGTATACATGTTAGTAATCCTGATCCATTTTGGCCCAGCAAAGAGAATATCAGCGCTTCTTCTGCTCGTTGTTCTTGTTGTTGGTTAGAAAGTGTGTCACTATTTTGGCAGAATAACCCATTTATTTGTCTGAGTTAATTGTGTTGAGACGGAGGACAGTATGCCCGCTAAAATGTCAAGAAAATAAATTATCGACTGAGTAATTACATGCCTGTGTTGAAAAATGATTCGAAATATATATGATAATAAATGATAGTTATATTCATTTTAATATATAAATGATTGTTATTGATGATATTTCTGTTGTGAGGGATTAAGCGTCTTGATAATACATATCCTTGCCTCTATCATCCGATACCAGCAAATATCCCGCGTACTCTACTTTTGTAGTCCGTCCTTATCGATTCGCGATACACTAAATTATGCTGCGTGCACTCGTCTCTCTTTACGTAGGTTTTATTCAGGTGTTGTCGTGGTGGAGTTGGTTAATGTTACACCGCAGTTAAAAGTTCGTATAGTTCCAAAAGCGTAAAATTGTATGGAGTAAATTGTTGATTTTAATTGCAAATTAATTCATTTTTAGTAGTAAATGTTGCGTGAAATGCTTGAACATAAATATTTTTATGATGGCTGTTCACATTCTACACATTCGACTCGCTTTAGCATTCACGCTTTTTCCTTCTAACGATATTTGATTTTATTAAATTAACCAGTGCAATTGCGTACTATTTCGCACCTTCATACAAACTAAACACGTATTATAATTTAGCTAGTACCACGTTATTCTTATATGTTCTAGGTCTTTGTTAGGAGTTTGTTTACGTGTGTTCGGGGTCTGGCACCGCAAATATGTATGGGTGGGCGGTTGGGGCGCGTATCCAGGATACTTATCGTGTCGGGGTATTGCCTGAACCTGAAAATTCATTCCTAGCGGGAGAATAGGCAATGATTACTGGAAAGGGAGGTAAGGATTGTCTAAAAATTATTTTTTAACAGTTTGCGAATATGAATTTAATTTAGAAGATGCAAAATTAGTTTTTCCATAATTTGAAAGGAGAGTCCTATACGGGAATTATCCTATACGGTCCCGTATACAGTAATTATATGGGAGTCCATCTTTTATGTGAAATGTAGGCTTGAAGTGGTCTTGAAATCATGATAATTCGCAAGCTTTATTATTTATTTTTGGGATAAGAAAATGCGGGAATGACGAGATTTGGAGTAAAAGGATTTCAAATTGCAGGAATTATCAAGCCCGGGCATTGCCAGTCGAAACTGCTAGTATTATATATATGATCAAATATATTCAAGCTATTTATTGTGTAAGCAATCATTTCTTCAGTCGGTTGTTAAAACAAGATCACCTCTCATATATTATAGAGTTGTTATTTTGTGCTGGTCATTATTACAGGATGTGATGGTGACTTCAAAAGGTATTTTTACACTGGCAAATGGCAGGCAATGTGGGAGCGGTTAGGCATGGGCATGATGGTCGAAGTGACGCTGACAAATTGCTAAATTACAGTCAATTACCGGACCTACGATATCGGCTCTTGAATAAACTGCGATGTTTTCTTACAAATTTCAATTAGGGGCTGTGTTAGGTTAATGTAATATGTGCGTGTTGAATGTGAGTCAATAAGTCCTTGGTATGCTTCACTATCATGTTGATGCCTAACGTCGCTGCGAGCAGATGAAATCTTTTCAGTGTCAGGCGATGTTATTAACCCTCAATCTCGTGATTTCTATCGAAGTGAGATTTCTATAATATTGAGTAGGAAATTGAATGGCAAAACTTTTTTTGTGCAATATTTTCTGTGAGGCTGATGGGATTTTTTTCACTTAAAGTAAAAAGAATCCATGATTTCAATTTCTACTTTTTTAATGGGAGCAATGCTTGTCTTATTTGGCTAATACGATTTGTTACGAGTTATCAAGAGCTAATTACTGTGCGTGGCATTTATGATTAAACATAACAACTTCTTACTTTTTGCACAGGAAGTTGCGAATGAATTTTTTTTAAATTACCTATACCATTTTCGGATATGAGTTTCGTCAGATTCGAATTGAACTTTCTCAGTGCTTCTGAATCGAACAGTTATTACAGTGCAATTTTTAAAATACTCAATGCAATTTGTGATGAGAGACTGCACTTCAAATTGTTCTACAGTTTCACTTCTCACTCCGGTAGCACGTTTCACTCGCACGCCGTTAGCTCAATTCTTGGACTTTACTAAAACCTGCGAAAAAATTTCGCGTTTCCCGTCCGGATCTTAATAGCTTCTTGGAAAGATTTGAATCGCTGCAGCGGCAGTTACTTTCTTCGTTAATTCTTCACCCTGTATTTCTTTATTTCTTCTATAATTCTGTCGGTAATCTTCTTAATACAGTCTTGATAACAAATTTAAACTCTCTGCATTAATAGCCCTGCTTAACCGTCACACAAAGCAACAACGCTGTTGTTATGTAGCGATTTTTAGATTTGTTCTCAACTACTGCCCCATGGAAGGGATTTGATGGTTATATTATTTTTAAATGTAATTAAGGCTGAACATTTTCTCAGTAATGAAGGAGTGTATCGTAACATGTTGCTTGCATCTGAAGTTCCGCCTCAATCTTGCGCGTTGGAGGACTTTCGCCATATATTGTGTAATAAACATGATCAGCAAAAACAATAAGCTTTACTGCCGTACAAAGTATTTTGTGCCATGTTGTACAGTGTTTATAAGTAAATTTGTGAGGATAAATTGCGCCAGTCAAGTTACGAAAATCATGGCCGGATTACAGATGGCCGTCAATTGGATAACCATCCACCTCTGATCTGTCGTAGGTTTTAATATGAATGATAGAAATTCAGGCTCCCACTGGGTACTAGCATTGAATTTTATTGAGTGGGTGAATGTAGTTGTGTCTGCGGTACACTTAAAAGCTGAATGGGTTTAGTTGTCCAAAGAGTGGCACCCGTTCTTATCCGCAGCAGATGCAGAGTGCAAGAACAATTAGAGGCCATTTTCCCCGCCAAACTGGGTCAAGATGACCCGTACAATGGCAAAAACTGCATCGCTATTTAGACAATGACCCTCTCATTTCTCATAGTATATAGGCGCGCGTGTCTGCGTGAGAATCTTCCGTGCTGCGTGAATTTAAAAGGCAGCCGTGCGTGCACTGCGCGATGCGAACGTGTGCGTATCGAGTTCTGAGTGTGTGTTTATAACGAATGTGTGAGTGTCGCGTTATTCGTGTTCGTGCACACCGTACGTGTGTGTGTATTGTACATGTTCATGCACACCGTACGTATGCGTGTCTTGTACATATTCGTGCACACCGTACGTGTGCGTGTATTGCATATGTGCGAGCGTGTCATATTCAATGTACATGTACGTGTGAGTGACCAGCTCAGTGGAAGTTATTTCTCTGTACTGACCGACTGCCAAGCGTTATGAGTGACAGCTCAGCCAGCATCCGTGCTGCTCGTGCCAAGCTTGGGTACGTGGCACCTGCTCACGTGTGCCACGTATGACACGTGTGTGGCTGCTGCTCACGTGTTAGTCTTTTGTCTCTGACTCACTTTATATTTGATCCTTTATAATTTAAGGAGCCGAGGGCTACGAACCCAAACCCAAGGAGTAAGGAGCCGAGGGCTACGAACCCAAACCCAAGGAGTAAGGAGCCGAGGGCTACGAACCCAAACCCAAGGAGTAAGGAGCCGAGGGCTACGAACCCAAACCCAAGGAGTAAGGAGCCGAGGGCTACGAACCCAAACCCAAGGAGTAAGGAGCCGAGGGCTACGAACCCAAACCCAAGGAGTAAGGAGCCGAGGGCTACGAACCCAAACCCAAGGAGTAAGGAGCCGAGGGCTACGAACCCAAACCCAAGGAGTAAGGAGCCGAGGGCTACGAACCCAAACCCAAGGAGTAAGGAGCCGAGGGCTACGAACCCAAACCCAAGGAGTAAGGAGCCGAGGGCTACGAACCCAAACCCAAGGAGTAAGGAGCCGAGGGCTACGAACCCAAACCCAAGGAGTAAGGAGCCGAGGGCTACGAACCCAAACCCAAGGAGTAAGGAGCCGAGGGCTACGAACCCAAACCCAAGGAGTAAGGAGCCGAGGGCTACGAACCCAAACCCAAGGAGTAAGGAGCCGAGGGCTACGAACCCAAACCCAAGGAGTAAGGAGCCGAGGGCTACGAACCCAAACCCAAGGAGTAAGGAGCCGAGGGCTACGAACCCAAACCCAAGGAGTAAGGAGCCGAGGGCTACGAACCCAAACCCAAGGAGTAAGGAGCCGAGGGCTACGAACCCAAACCCAAGGAGTAAGGAGCCGAGGGCTACGAACCCAAACCCAAGGAGTAAGGAGCCGAGGGCTACGAACCCAAACCCAAGGAGTAAGGAGCCGAGGGCTACGAACCCAAACCCAAGGAGTAAGGAGCCGAGGGCTACGAACCCAAACCCAAGGAGTAAGGAGCCGAGGGCTACGAACCCAAACCCAAGGAGTAAGGAGCCGAGGGCTACGAACCCAAACCCAAGGAGTAAGGAGCCGAGGGCTACGAACCCAAACCCAAGGAGTAAGGAGCCGAGGGCTACGAACCCAAACCCAAGGAGTAAGGAGCCGAGGGCTACGAACCCAAACCCAAGGAGTAAGGAGCCGAGGGCTACGAACCCAAACCCAAGGAGTAAGGAGCCGAGGGCTACGAACCCAAACCCAAGGAGTAAGGAGCCGAGGGCTACGAACCCAAACCCAAGGAGTAAGGAGCCGAGGGCTACGAACCCAAACCTACGCTGTATTTCTTACTCCATCATTTACAACATTCATCGTTTGCTGTATTTTTGCTGTATTGCTACTACTTGTAGCAATACAATTGTATTTTGCTGCTTCTAATGGTCTTGCCCCACCAATAAATGTCGCGTTTTCGCTAGGTCGTTTAGTGCATAGTGATGATGAAGCATATTAGTCGAATTTGAAGTCAACACACTTTAGATGTTCAGTAACTTCTAATACCGATGAACAGTCTAATCAACTACTAGTACCCAAACTAGTACTGTATACTTTCTAGACGTAAACTAGGGCCTAGTATATGCGAGTAGACATTCTGGTCGTAGATTAGGACTCAAACTATTGCCTGGATACACCCAATATCGCCTCGTATTATATTAGTACATGCCAGTCATGCCATGGATGGCTATTTTTCAGTACTTTCTAAGGAAATAAGTTCAAAGTCAATGAGATATACAGTAGATACCAAGAAATTAATTTATCATTATTCATCCAGAAAATTTCTCACAGTCGTTTAGAGTGAGCAGAATTATCAAAATTTGCACTGACAGGGCTTCCCACGAGCTTGTCTTGTCGCCACACTCAGAAAAATGAACGGGTTATATTATCCAAATATTGGCACACATTTTCACCCACAGCACGGTTAGAGAGTGGATAAGCATTTTGTAGCGGGCCAAACATGGTCGAAACAAGCGCGAGAAGTGCATTGATATTTGGACAAAGTTCAATTTATTTCTTTGAGTGCGCCTGTTCGTCGTTCTCTATTTCATAATTGGGCCCTAAATAACTGGCGCGTCCTGCAGGTCTGTGATTATTGCGCCATCGCGCTCAGCTTAACAGCCAAAAACAAACTTGCTTCCTTCAATTATCTTCACTAGACGCTTAATGTTCCTGCGAGAAAGTGAATGTAAACAGCGTATTTTAAAACCTTTTCCCTGTTGATTTCGTTCATTAGTTCAAAAAATTTTTTCGGATTAGACTTTTTTTATACTTTTTAACCGACCTGAATGCTGATTTCGTTCTTTATTTTAAAAAATGTTTCTGATAACGCGGTTTTTCTACTTCTAAACTGACCTGAGATTTAGTGAAAGAAAAATCTCAGATCGTTGTGAAGAATACATTAATCACTCACCGATCGCGGGAGTTGCGTTTCAGACCTTGGTCGCGATATGTGAAATTCGCGATGGAGAAATGATCGACTGATATTACTTATTTAAGTATTTATATAATAATATTTTGGTAAGTTTTCACAGTTTTAAGTCTTTATAAATCGATAAACTTTTTAAATATCCATGTTTTCATTCAATTTTAGTTTTATATTTTCTATTTTTAATCCAATTCCGCGATCCTTAAAACGTCGTGCCTGCTTGTAGACAACCGTGAGGGATGAAGCAGTCAATACCTCTAACTATAATAGAATAGAAATAATAATAATAATATTATAGAATATTAATGCACTAATAGAAATAATGCACTCATCTTTCATAAAAGCCATGCATGCAGTCAATCCCTCATAATTGAATAATTGACGTGGGGAGTAACGTATTCCCTCATAACAACGTTCAGGCTGCCAGTGTTTTATATAGGCTCCAGTAGGCCTATACACAGAGGGCAAAAATGACCGGCTGCGTTAAATCATTCCTTCAGACGTAATTAGTGCAAGGCTTCTGATTGATCTTGGCCACATACTGCGGCAGAGCTTTTCTTTTGCCTCAACGTCAGCGAGAAAAACGATAATATTTCTGTCAACTAATTCCTGGCAATTTTCGTGAAGTGTTGATAAGTGTTCGATATGGGTTAACGTATGGGCTTCCTCTCCATGCCAGTGAAAATCTCATTAAAAAGATCAACTGATGACGAAAATCCAAAATTTGTCATCCATACTTCAAATGGCAATTATTTTCTGTGAATTATCTCCTCATCGTATAGAATTTTTCTTAATGAGGGAGCAGTGAATGAAGTGAATAAAATAAATCGGATGAATATTTGATCGCTAATTTGATTTATGAATGTTTATAACGTAATTTATACTTGAGCACTCGCATTTTGAAGTATGTATGAGCTACTAACATAAAATTGATGCAGTCACACTCCTGTTGATATAAGAGGATGGTGAAACACTATTAGATTAATAGTTTGAAATTGTCTACAACTCAATTATTCGCGAAAAGAACATTCACATTTGCTCAGCTCAAATAAGCTGCATTCGTTATAAATTGGCATAATTTTCATTTAAACAGTTTTCTGATGTATAAGCGTATGAAAATCTATTGCGATGACTTTGTCGATGACTGTGTCGAGTACTGTGTCGATGACTGTGTCGATGACTGTGTCGATGACGATGCTCCCATAAATATACTTCACAATTATTTCCAATTGTGTGCTTTTTATACTCAGTTATACCTAATTCAGTGTTCATAGATAATATACTTCCATAAACTTAGCGTAATTTGCATTTGTTGGCATTAGTGTGTCGAGTCTTCGACGACGTGACTCGCTTAATTTCAGCTCCAGCACTCCATCGCGACGCTAAAAGGAAGCTCGTCAAACAAATCGTGGCGTTAGGATTCTGATTAGCAGATGTGTCATCAATATTTTTCTGGCACGTTCTTCTGGAAGGAGGGAAAATTCATGAAATTTCTCGCTTCATTGTTTGAACAGAGCTAATTAGCGAAGCGGGCGTGAGGGAGGCTTGAAAAGACCGGCGATAATTCTATCAAGAAAGGATGGTTCGGTTGGCAGAAAATGGTAGCCGTGTTATCGGCGGCCCGATGTAGACGGAGGACTTTTGCACTTGGGTGCCTAAAGGGACGAAAAAGTTGAACACAAAATTACGCTGCTTGTAAGTTATATTTTCAGATTATTGACATGTGATGAAAGAAGAAGTTTATTCTTATCATATTAATTTTTTCATTCCCTGTAAAATATAAGCAAATGAAACCTCGTATGACAATTTTTACAATTTTTGTTTTGAAGGCACTTCTTTGAGGCGTGTTTGTATTGATTATTCGCTCATTATTTAATTAAAAACCTCACTACTAACTTGAACGAAACAAACGCCGCAGGGAAAAGCAAACTTTTGCTTTTCTCTTTTTTTGCACTCGCCTGTCATGGTAGCGGCCGTTATTAAATTTGACAGTTGCTGCAGGTCTCACATCGACATTCCTGTCGGCGCGCGCGGCTTGTCGCTATCTGTGTATCGGAATTTTGTTCGATCCTTCGCATATTTTGAGCTTCGTGACCATTCACGAAGTGCACATTCATTGCGAATTCAGTGAATGAGTTTACATTCATTCATCGCCTAATGACATCCATTCAAGTGTCATCAGCGACAAGTATCGGCACTCGTGTGGTCACCGATGCAAAAATAACTTTTTTGAACAAATCCATTATAGGGGGGGACTTGAGCGCCTTGTAAAAAAATTCAATGATTACTAGTTGGATTTGTCATAAATTCCATTAATGGTAACCAATATATTGGATCTTGGCTTCCATTCATCCAGGAAATTATCCCAACACACTTTTTTCCTATGCGGACGATGTTTTCGAGGAACCCCTAACAATTCCTAGGAACTGTGGAAAAATTTGCAAACAAGAATTCGAAACGCGATAATATTAGAAATTTTTATTTGATTTCATTGTATGCAATGCTTAATTTCTAATGCTTGTAAGCTTTGCTACAGCATAATATCATTCCGAATATTCACCAGCCATAAAGACGCGATTATTTACAATTTAGTAGACCAAAAGGATGGTCAGATTGCCACCCAAGCCGGGATCCCAGCTCTGCTAAAGCGCAGTTTGCGTCATAACATTGCATTATGACCATAACTTATGGCCTCACTTCTGACAACACTCTTACTTATTTTCCTGCATCCAAAACACACTCTTGGTAACGCCGCTCCTCGACCGCGTGTTTGTTGTAAAACGAACAAGCAAAGCACCTCTTCGTGTGCCGGACGCCGCGTGGTGAACGTCGAAGGTGGGGCATCGGAGCGATCATGGACTAGGAAGTCCTAAACTTGACATTAAGGATTTAAGGAGCCAGGTCCTTTGGTTTATCCTTTATCACTCTGAGAAATGAGTTACTCATTGTCCAAATGCACTTTTTGCCCTTTTGTGGGTCATTGTGACCTTTTTTCGTGTGCCGGACGCCGCGTGGTGAACGTCGAA
>NW_025943962.1:0-1045 GCF_000764305.2 Hyalella azteca | reverse complement strand
ATTGTACATCTGTAACATTGGAGACACTGGATTCTTTAGAAGTGTTGTCTTTAAAAAGTAATTTTTAAACGTATATTATTATTTATAATAGAGTTTGCAGATAACAGTTGACAGGTACATCATATGAGGTCATTATGGTCAGAGTTTACAATAATATATTGAATTAAACCTGCAACGAAGGCAAATTATCTGGCAGTAATCAGAGCTATATTTTCTCGTTGCTTATCTTCTTCTCAAAGATTTTGCTATTTACAGTACTATTTGAATTATGATATTAGGAGTGTAATTTTAATATCCGGTCTACAACATATTATAAAATTGTCTTCCAATTCTAAAGCAATGTAGGGTATGATGGTAGATAGCCTGTTGATTAGTGAAATCGTGTCTTAAGGAGATGACTCAGAATACAAATATTATATAGAAAGGGCAATTTCGACGATAGGGTTTAAGTTTTAATTTATGTAATCAGCAAAGGGATGACCTATGTTGCTTTTGTTGTCTGAAGTTGTTGTAATGTCTGTAGAAAGAAGTGAAGGATGAGTATGTTCATATTTGCCGATGTGCAATGATTTTTCTCCCTCTCTGTTCTAGGTGCAGGAAGAAGAGTGGCCTCGAGTACGTGCCTTGTACGAGCGCCTCCTCCAGCGCACGCAACACGTCAAGGTTTGGCTAAGCTACGCACGTACCGAGCAAAACATCCCCGACTCCGGTGACAGGGCCCGAAAAATATACCAAAAGGCCAACAATATATTACGGTCATGTGAAGAGAAAGAGCAACGGATCATGCTGCTGGAGGCTTGGAAAGAATACGAAGAAAGCTTTGGTACCGAAGCGTCTTTGGAAAAGGTTCAAAATCTGATGCCTCGCAGGGTTACCAAACGGAAGCAAGTTACTGCAGCTGACGGTCACACCACGAGATGGGAAGAATGTATTGATTATATTTTTCCCGATGACGAGACTGCCAAGCCATCGCTCATGCTGCTGGCCAAGGCCAAGGAATGGATGAAAAAGAAACAAGAAACTGTCAGCGTGGAGTCCGCGGAAA
>NW_025943961.1:0-382 GCF_000764305.2 Hyalella azteca | reverse complement strand
AGTTAAATCGACAAAACTTATTTGACAGCCTATGGCTCTTGGGGCTTCTATGTTGGTGGCGTAGTTAGGCCTGATGACAATCAAATGATCAGATGATTTCAATAAGCTGGTATTGACCATAAACAAGGCCATGGCCGCAGCCTGACAAACCAAAACATCTTGGGCATCCAAATCGGGGTGTTTTTCGATGATGGCATTTCTTAGCGATAGGCTGCCACGATGATCGGTGTATTGGAGTTCCAATTCGTCCAAGTTTTCTAAGCCTAATTCTTGTAGTTTTTTATCTCTTACCGAGCTTTCGGCCAAATTGTATTTTATGTTGGAATATCCTGTTTCCTCTGGTGATTCCACCTCAATGGCCATTCTTTTGTATTTCATACTA
>NW_025943960.1:0-1588 GCF_000764305.2 Hyalella azteca | reverse complement strand
AAAGAAAAAATCTTCCACAAGTATTCTTCGAATGCGAGTATGGTATCGGCTTATGGTCACGAAGAAGTAGACTTTAAAATTTATTATTAATATTAAAAGTTGAAATTTTGAAGTCCTAGTTGTAGAATGTGCGGCCCGAAACTCTGCCGTCATAGACTTGTAGAACGTATCATTGTTAATACTTCATTTAAAGGCATTTGATACATTGATTCATACATCAGAATGATACGTTCCTCACAATGATACATTGATTAGCACCTCACACTGATACATTGATTTGTTTCATTCTTGTTTTTCACAGTCGATCGAATAAAATAAATTTAGCTGAAAACAATATGGGTAATAATTTATTACTTGTAATTACGAGAATAATGAAAATTTACAAATGATATCACAAGATCAACAGAATATTTGAACTTCGCATATAAAAAGAAATAGTTAACAATAATAACAACTCAAAAATTTGAATAATTTGATTAATGTTAATGATAATTAATTTAATTTAAAATTAATGAGAAATACGTTAATCAGCATTACTGTCTGATCCTCAATGCAGCCATATTAAAGGATTTAAATATATTTAAAATGACTACAATTTGGTCATCGATGTTTGTTTTTATATAATGTTTTAATCATAGACTATTTCTTGTTGTCTAAGTAACTAAACTCACATTATGTGCATGTCACTTCGCGTTGATCGTCATTTGTTTAGGAATTTTTAGTCGTCAATTGCAACAGTTGCTATTGCAGCTCAATTAAATGCTTTAGTTTGACTGTGAAGAATATTGAGACTTAGTTAAAGTTATCATTGCATAAAACGAGCCCTGCTCATCAAAGTCATTTGAACTTCATAGCCATCTTGTGATTTTTTTAGCCACCTTCGGGGCTGCAAAAGTTTAATTTTTTTTTCTCTCTTTGATTGGTCTAGAATTTTCATATAGCCCCGTTCTCAAAGCCTCCTTCTAATCAGCCAATTAATTTACAAACTGGCATTGATTCGCTGACATTTTTCAATAATGATTCTCATTCGTCGAAATTTTGTAAATGGAGAAAATTGAAGCAATTTTTACACGCTGCAATGTGAATTTATATGTTTACTGATCACAAAAAACATTCAACTCCCGAAAAATATAAATGATAATTTTGACGGGTAGCTAAATTAAACATCATCAAGGAACCTCGACGTGTGTAAATATCGGCATGGTTGTGTTAAATTCCGTTTCTTTCTACTGATGAACTTTTGTCCAGAATTGAATGATATCCTCTTTTGATATTTATTAAATCTTGTACAGATGCAAAGGTCAAGATGGTAACAGGTACTGAACTAATGGAAGTAAGCCGTTTATTAAACACGTGAGAACTTACAACACAATACTTATTTAAATACCAAGAAGAAACTTTTTAGGTAATCTAGGGTTACCAGATGGCGACACGAGAAACGGCTTAATCCGCTCGAAAAAAAGCGTAAACCGGCCAACAAGGAAAACATTTTAGCAGGGTGGCCCAGTGGTTAAAGTTCAGAGTACCAAGATTGGCGCAGAGAGGCGCGGGTTTGATCCCAGCTCTGTGCGCCAGTTTCTGGTCAGAA
>NW_025943959.1:0-2533 GCF_000764305.2 Hyalella azteca | reverse complement strand
TTTGCACAATCCGAAATAACGCCTCCAATAAAAAATCGTTTGATAGCGCAATCGGCGGTGCAGCAGATTTTTTTCTTTATTTACATGCAATAAGAAATTAAATGCTATAAGAAGCACCCAGCGCTGATATAGAACGTTGCTTATGATGATACTTTTTTTACAACGAATATTGCACTCGCAATATTCAATAATAATAATCGCAATTCTACATGTTCAATAATTAACGCTTAGCGTCAATGCCGCTTAATTATAAATGACTGAATTTTATGTAATAAAAAATAAAAAAGGATTGAATGATAAAATATAATTGAATCTGTTTCTGAAGCATGAATAGCGAAGAAACAATGTGCAAACATTGTTGGAGATTCGTAACCGTAACGGTTAAAAATCAATGAATAGCTTAGGTTGCAATATTAGGTTCAACCATACATTTTTCAACGCAATTCAGTTTATTTGAGAAACTCAACTCATTTCGATAATTAGTTTGTTTCCAGAATAATAATGAATAATAATAATAATTAGTTCCAGAATAATTCACTAATAATATTAGTGAATTTATTTTCAAAATTAAATCAAAACGCAATAAATGAATGCGTCAAATTGTAAAATATATATTTTCATACAGCGATTCAATTGTAAACTAATTCGCCTGGAAGTTTGTTATATGAGCTCAGCTGAGCGCAACTATGTAAGGTTATAATATCTAAATAAAAGACTTCAGATGATGTTGTTCATCTACCCTTGACTAATTAATTAGTTAATGTTTATTTGAATATCAATAAATGAATATCAAGTCAATTTAATTAATTGCATTAAATTGTCAACACTTCAAATCTAAGTATGCCGTCACAGGATTGTTAATTTAACTTAAAAAATTGCCGCGGGCCAAAAATTTATCAAAATTTATTTCATCGTAAAAATTATTAAAAGAGAGTTAAATGAAATTCTTCATAAGGCATTTCACCTAAAGGATCGATAGAAAAAATAGAAAAAAATTACCGGCATAATTAACTTTTAAAGCATTTTCAGGCCGTGATATGCAGTGTGAAAAGCAGCTGCAAAAATACCTGTTTGAAATTATATATTTTTTCATAATTTGTTATTACTCATTGCTGCTCACGCGAGTTCAAGCTTCGTTTTATTTTATATTATTTGAAGTCCAANAAGCATTTTTACAAGTTTTTTTTCTTAAGCGTGTTTAGTTTCAGAGGTAAAATCAAGACCTAATGGCATATTTTACACGAAATTTTGTTTTGCCACCATTGGCTTGAAATGCCTCGAGTCTCGTTCAATTTAATCACGAAAAATAACAACCGGACGCTTTATTTATTCCTCATCAGAAGACGTGAATTTTATTAGCAGCCAACGCTAGACAAACACACAAATTGCTGGATAAAATCCTGTCTGATGTTTTTTGAGACGGATAAAATACTGATTTAATAAATAAATATTCAACCGTCAAAAACTCCAGCACGCGTCGATTTTTACTCCAAGATTTGGGGATTAGATAAAAATTTCAGAAACTCAGGTGCCATCGCAGCAAATTGCATCCTACCGTCGCACACTAAAATGTTATTGCGTTATATTAGGTGCATTTTTCAGGCAACTGTCAATTAGCTAAGTTAATAAACTGCAGCCCGCAGCAATAACACCAGAATGCCTGGCTTCAGATTGCGCTGAGAGGTCGTTCTAAAACTGCAGTAAGGGTTTAAACTTAGTGAACTTGAACTGCGGTCAGTGCAAAGAAAGATACTGTCTGTGAAGTCTAAAAAAAATGTTAAATTTAAGACCGAATGTTTTTAAAAACTGTAAATAGAATAAATCATATCAACATACATATATGATTAATGAAACATATTTGCTTCAAAAAAAGGCGGAGAACGACGTGAAGTTGACCTGTGAAACAAATTTATATGAAACAAATGGACATTTTGATGAAAACGCCGTGAAGACCTTGCACCGCAAATGTATTTGTATAAATTTTGGACATTTTCGGGTGAACTTTAGCTGCAGCTAGTATTATTTGAAAATCAAAGCTCAAAAATGTTTAAATTCAAGCACAAAAAGTTTTCTCAAATTTTTCATCAAATCGGTTCTTACAAGTTGTGAGTCAACTGAAAGAAATAAATATTTCGTATTAATTGCGCAACGAGAGAATATATTTACTTATTCTATTGAACTACATCGAGTGAAAAATTGGCAAATTTATTTACTTTACAATAATTACATTGAAAAATGATGAAATAAACTGCAATTCAAGAAAATTCATGCCCTTCAACCTGCAGCTTGCTTCACAAATGCAATTCCCTGTAATACATTTAAGGTAATAAAACAGAAGTGATTAAATAGTCAATGGAAATAATCTATTGATCACCTAGTGCAAGGCAGTGTATGAGAACTCCTTTAATGGGATGGTACACGTGTAAAACATGAATTTATTTCTCGTGCTCTCATTAGCGCTTTATTGTAGAGCTTATTGAAAGTCATGAACGGTTCGACGTTTAATAAGCCAATAATAAGAGTCTTATTTACG